>NC_057798.1:36276721-36298941 GCF_018294505.1 Triticum aestivum | reverse complement strand
CCCTCCCTCTCTCTCCCCCTCTCTCCCTCCCTCTCTCTCTCTCTCTCTCTCACTCTCTCTCTCCGGTAGGCGCCGCACCCAAGAGAAGAAAGATCACCATGGCGGAGGGTGATTGCTCAGTTCAGGCAATATGGATTGCTGCCATCTCCTAACATTTCTTCGGCAACTGGATTCTGAGGGAAAAGGTGTGTGCTTCTATGAACCTTTTTGCTTTACCAAAGGAAAACTGGCCTGCACTTTCCTTACGCGTACGCATGAAGCGCCTGTTTTAAAATTAAAGTTATAACCAAGCAAAAAAACATATTCTAAGCATGCTAATGTATTGGTCAGTAGTGAATGGATGGAAAACCCCATGTATTCATGCTACACAATCCAACATATGTGGTATGATGTATGCGGGATAAATACCGATCAGATTATAAACGTATCGACTACTACTTCAGAGAAACAGATGGTCAAAAGTGAACCTAACATTGCAACAAGAACCTGCTTCTTGAACATATGTGTACAGGACGTAACAACTCATGATGAGGAAATGAATATCATTTAGCAAAAACTGACAGACATTAAGTTACTCGTAATAGGACATATATACTGGTGAAGAGACAAGTGTGTGCTCTGCGAACCATTTTTTTAAGAAAGAGAAACTTGTCTGCACTTTCGCATAGACATGAATGTTTTCAACAAGGATGCCACGGCCACACACCTTTCCCTCCATAACAGAGACACAATGATTACTTGTTCTGACGTAAATTCCGATAACCTCATTTCCAGTTGGCTTTGCACCTAGGAACTTCAAAAGTACACAAAAATGTTACACGTGCACACATACTGGAGTATCTCCACCAAATCTCATATACATAAAAATAAATTGTTTATCTGAAAGTTCTAGCAAAACCACACCATATGGAGCACACATTCGCAGCTTCTGTTTATTTGGCTTTAGAAGCCAGCTTAAACGTGAACAAGCAATAGTCAAAAAGCCACAGGGCGCAATGTAATAACATGAATCATCGCTTCATTCATGGTAGTACAAACCAAAGGCGGCACATACATGCTTGTACGAAGAAAACAAAATCAGTCACCTATACGGTAGTGCAGAACCAAAATTCCACTGGCTAGGTGATAATATTTTTTTTAGAGACATGCTACTACTAGGAGACGAGACGTCGAAATGGAAACATGCACTCATCATGCTACATCAGATCAGGAACTAGCCAAGGAAGGAAAAAACGGTAGCGGCACTAACCTAACCAGTCCGCAAATTACGTGAACTAGAAGCACATATAGGGTGTGCTTCGCCGCATACCATTATATAAGATAACAGGAAAACGATTTTGCACAACTTTCCTCAAAAATATGAAGTCATGTTTGGCTTGTTCTGGCTAATATTATCTTACCCCAATTGCAGACAACCTTTCACATATATCTTTGATGGTAACCCACCATGACCTTATTTCCTTGATGTCGACGTGGAAAACAAGTTGTTGATATTGAAAGCGATTGGACATTTGTTCATTGTGAAACATCATGCACAAATAGTGCCCAAATAAGCAATTTAACAAATCTGGATGTCTGAAAAAGACCATAAACATCTGAATATCATTTGTTTTTTCACCATTAGAATTCAATGTTATAACAACATATGATATTGTCAGGTAGTGTGAATCAAATATTTACGGTTGGACGTAAAAAATATGCAAGGACACTCAAACGAACATAAAAACTTCCAAAGACCAAAGACTAGT
Organism: Triticum aestivum; assembly: GCF_018294505.1. Taxonomy (NCBI): domain Eukaryota; kingdom Viridiplantae; phylum Streptophyta; class Magnoliopsida; order Poales; family Poaceae; genus Triticum; species Triticum aestivum. The sequence continues at coordinate 36,297,193 of NC_057798.1, read as the reverse complement.
CAAACATCATGAAACTAAGTATTATATACGAGAAGATAATTATTTCCTAATTATCATGCCTGATGGACAATGAACATACAAAGAAGTCATGCAATTACCTATAAATAAAGATTTACTATAAATAATTAAAAAAATACTAGTAGCAAAACAAACAAAAAAGTTTAGTTCTTGCAAAGAATATCACAACAAGATAAAATAATCTCATAACGAACAACTGCAAATCGCATGCCAAATTCAGACAACCCTACTCCCATATTTGGATAAAGGCAACCTTACAGAAGCAAGAGAAACCAATGCACAAAGGAAACCTCTGACAACAGTACCATGCATCCATCTCTTGCAATTGTTATCGACAATTTGAGCTTGGAGACCAAATCCAGGAATAGTCGCTTACATAAACGAAGCAACCAACTGTCGAATCAACCATTTAAAATATGGACTATACTAGAAGCATATTACTACTCCATCATGCCTACTAGTTGCGTACCAAAAATCCCATGTTTTCATACTACACAATTCAACATATGTGGTACGATGTATGCAGAATAAACACTCATCAGATCATACAGCTATCAACTACTACCTCAATAAAACAGATGGTCGAAAGTGAACCTCACATTGCAACAAGAACCTGCTTCTTGAAAATATGTGTATAGGAAGTAACAAACCATGATTAGGAGATCCATATGCTTTATCAAACGCTAACAAACATTAAGTTACTCGTAATAGGACAAATATACCGCTAGGTATCCTCACCGACTCACTTGTGACGGACAAGTGTGTGCTCTATGAACCATTTTCTTATGAAAGAGAAACTTGCCTGCACTTTTCACATAGACATGAATGTTGTAAACAAAGATGTCACAGCCACAAACCTTTCCCTCCATAACATAGATACAATAATTACTTGTTCCAAAATCTATTCCGATAACCTCATTTCCAGTTGGCTTTCCACCGAGGAACTTCAAAAGTACACAATAGTGTTACACATGCACGCATATTGTATCTCCAGCAAATCTCATATACATGAAAATAAGATGGTTACCTGAAAGTTCTAGCAAAACCACCCCATCTGGAGCACACATTCACAACTTCTATTGATTGGGCTTTAGCAGCCAGCTGAAACATGAACAAGTTATAGTCAAAAAGCCGCAGGGGGAAATGTAATAACATGAATCATCACTTCATTGATGATATTAAGCCGTACAACATCTTTGGTGATTCCCATGGGCAACAATGTGGGTCATTTTACAAACATAGGAAAAACGTGTATCATTCATAGACCACTGCCCAAAATCCCTTGTTAGTGCATACAACTATGGGCATGCACAGAATTGTGCACTTACCATCATGCATGTTCTCTGTTTACCCCACCCATGGGCATGAAAAATTGTTCCACCATCCACATCGTTTGCTAATCTAAAAAATACAATATGATGGCAGTACAAACGAAATGCGGCACATACATGCTTGTACAAAGAAAACAAAATCACACACACCTCTATGGTAGTGTAGAACCAAAATTCTACTGGCTAGCAGAAAATACTTTTTTAAGGCGTGCTACTACTAGGAGATGGGACATCGAAATGGAAACATGCACTCATATTGCATGAGATCAGGAACTAGCCAAGGAAGGAAAAACCGATAGCAGCACTTTCGACCTTGGCGGGTGCCGCGGTAGCTAGTGGCTGATGTGCGTTGTAGGACCCTGAGATAGTGCTTTTATCGAGGAGCGGCGACCAAACAAATGCTTCAGTGCTATTCATGCGAGGCTCCTGCCTACTATGTTCCTGCTCTACATCGGTGTAGGTCAGCATTGGGGGCTAGGCTTTGCATAATAAAATTGCTCCAGCCTTGGGTGGCCCACGCCCCATTGAGCCTTTCTAAAGCTCCACCCGTGCTAACTAGTCCAAAAATTACCTGGACTAGAAACATAGGTAGCGCTTCGCCAGATCACAGGAACAAGATTTTGAACAACTTTCCACAAAAATGTCATTTTTGGCTTGTTCAGGCTAATATTATCTTAACCCAATTGCAGTTAGCGTTAGACATCTATCTTCGAAACTAACCCACCAAGACCTTATTTCCTTGATGTTGATATTGAAAGCGAGATGTCGATATTGAAAGTTATTGGACATTTATTCATTGCGATACACCAACCACAAACAGTGCCCAAGTAAGTAATTTAACAAATCTAGATGCTTGAAAAAGACCATAAACATCTAAATTTCATTTATTTTTTCACCTTTTGAATTCAATGTTATAAAAACTTAAGAAATTTCCAGGCAGTGTGCATCAAACATTTACGACTGGACATAACAAATGTGCAAGGAAAGCCAAACAAAAATAATAAGATCCAGAGACCAAACAAATCCTGAAACTATTATAAAATGAACATAAAAAGAAGTCATGCAAATTCCTATAAAAAGTATTATATATGAGAAGACAATTATTTCCTACTTATCATGGCAGATATAAAATGAACATGAAAAGAAGTCATGCAAATTCCTATAAATAAAGATTTACTGTCTAGAATTATAAAAAATTACTAGTAACAAAATCTGGAGCGCACATTCGCAGCTTCTGTTCTGCAAGGATAAATCTAAGGGATTTCCCATGACCCCGTATCACTTAAGCCAATATTTTTCAGTTAATTTATTCATGTAAGATGCTTGAAGAGGCATAAAATCAGTTTGTGTACTCCACCGTGCTGTAAAACTATCACGAATTGCATGAGGGACTAACACCGGGTGTCTGGCTACAAAAGAATGAATCAACACAAAACTGAAAAACATTTCATTATTGACCTTGTACAACCGCATTGAAGTTTGACAGGCCATATAGGAGATGCTGACAAATGTGCAACTAAAAATGTTTAAATCTAATAGTAGTATAGTTAAAAGTTTTGTCATCATTAACATATTTTGATACATCTTTACCATTCATTGGCTTGGTGAAGCAGTATAAATCCTTCAAACATTTAGCATTAAAATATTCTTCAAAGTATTACATGGAAAGGAGGTTTAGATCTCTGTCCACAAAATGTGGTAAAGCAAAAAAAATTGAAACAAACATCACATGTTTCATATTATACATCTATTAAATATAGGAGAGGGTCGTAAAGAAATACAATACTCACCTGCATCTTCTCATGCCTTGCATCAATATATGCACATATGGAAGGCGCAAATAACAAAAGAATTGCTAGTAAACTAAAATGAATCGTTGGTATGTGTGAAGAAATTTGTATGCTCTGCAGTAGTTTGATATGATAAAAACCAGTTGGAGGAAGATCAAATAAATTTCTTACCCAGCGAAGTTAAGGCTGCCATACAAATCTGAATAGTTCCATAGGTTGTCTCTCCATATTATATGTTTCAGAAAGGAACATGACACATGATTTTGCAAAAATGACTACTGATTCAGTGCCACATAACAACAAAGGGGATATCGGTAGTCATTTGAATATGCAGATTGATGAAAATTATGCACATGATATACTTAGTACTTATCTCATCAAGCTGCAACTGGTTTAGCAAAGAGGACTCAAAACCCAAAATCACGAAATGGATGTTCTCTTGGTTAGTACACGGAACTGCTAATAATCTTTGTTGCCTTACCACATAGCAATCAAGCAAAGAGGCATGGAGCACCTCAGAACAAAAGGAACCTACTACCTACAGAACAGAGGAATGCTTCTTCTTGTAACCCGGACCATCAAACTAACTACTTCACTCAGCTGCGAACTATGCAATTCCCACCAAAGGAAGGCTACCCTACTACTTAACTCTCTCCACATACTACATAAAAACCAAGAAAATCAACCTGAACAACAAGTTGTAGAATGATACAGACAAGACAAAAGAATCTCAATTTTTTTGTTCTTTTTGAGGATTAACAAAAAATTTCGTTCAACTCAGAATAACTCCCTCCAGACTAAATGGTCAAGTTGGTCGCAAGAAGGAACACACAAAAACCGGAGAAGAGTGCACATAAGGAGACCCCTCTGCCATTCACCACCGACGAAGCAGTCAACGTACAATACAAATTGACAGTTGAGGTAATGTCAGCAGTTAAAACATACCATAGTAAAATCATTGAACACCCCAGAATCGCTTGGGCACGTAGGTGCCTCGGGAGGGAGGGTAGCATAGCAGGTTTTATAGGAGAAAACATCCACATCTTGAGTATTGAGTCCAGACCAAGTAACAATCATCTAAAAAACAACAAACAACAGAACGTTGAATCAGCCATTTAAACAAGAAAAAGACTGCATAGGAATCATAGTTGTGATCCATAATGCCTACAAGTTCCCTCCAAACAATGTCTTACTCAAGTTAAGCAGAAAGATAATGATATGATTGAACAAACAAACTTTCTTTCAGGATATCAGCAAAGAGACAAAAAAACAATCTAGATCCCAAAATCAATTTCTCACCAAATAGAATTTAGAAAAAGAGCAAATAGAACTTCCTAGATGCCTATTTAGAGGGAATTCTATAGTAGTGACATGACGACGGTATAAGATCAATATGGCTAACTAGGAAAATGGTAAGATAACCTTGACCGCGAAATGTTCATCAAACAGACACAATAGCGAGGCATGTGACAATAGGGTAGCATTTTTACCAATGAAAGGATGCAACGATAGATGATGCATACATAATTTTTCACTAACCCTTGCTCGCATTGGCTTGTCTGAATCTTGTGAAACAAGCACACGTCAACTAGACTGGCCCATCATCCTCGACAGGAACATGTATCCACCAATATGTGGTAACAGTCGAGATTTTGCTGCTGTCAGAAGACTTTCTACCCGCATCTCTCCTCGACATCCATAAGAACTATCTGCATCATCGCATCAGGAAAAAAACGCATCAGTTCGAGTAGCGCCATGCACAAACAAGGAAAGTTAGATCAAGAAAGGGCGTGTAGCTCTTACATACAGAGGCGAACCAAACTGATAAGGCTAAAATTAGGAACAAGTGTTAGGTGGCCGCCAAAGGCATGGCCGGGGTGCAGAAGATAGGGGCAACGGACATGCTCCGCCGGGCATGAACATGGCATGGCAGACCAGTCCTGCTTCGCACCCACCCGCTCACTCGACGATGGATTGTCTCCCAGTGAGATGCTAGCCGGGCACTGCTTCATCGGCTTGGCACAACGTTGGTTTTACGGCCGCTCGATGTGCGTGTTGTAGACGAAGCGATACGCTGGATGGAGGAGAAGGGATGCGCACATTGTGGTGTGGGGTGGGTCAGATCGAGAGCGCAAGGGGCGATCTTTTATAGAGAGATCGCGTGTGGCTAGGCCATCAATGAGCGAGCAGAGAATGTGGAGAGACGTCGGATGGGGCAGCGATCCGCGTGAGGCATAGGAGAGGAGTCGAGGGCCGATGGATCGCGGCGGGTTGGCGCGGATTTTGCGGCAAGAACGGGAGAAACGAAGGAGGAGGCAGCGCAACGCGTGCATGCATACAGGGATTAAACGAGGAAAGCGTTGGTTTATGGCGGAATTGAAGCACCGCCTAGTTTCTAGGTGGAAAGCAGCGTAATTAATGAAGCCTCTGCGACAAGATTGATTCATCCAGCTAGAAGCACAACGGGTCAGACTAGGGATTGATTCCCACGCGTTTAATGCCTTTGCATGCATGCGCCTGGCGTTGATTTCCCTCTCTCTCTCTACGATTTGGTAAGTTCCTTTTTTACCGTGTTTGTTACGTTTCCTAGTAAGTGCTTGCAAGGTAGTTTCATACGTGGGATTTGTACACTAATTATGAGTTAATTTCCTTTGAGTCACCACATATTTGTTGCTAAGCTACTGAAAAAATGGATCAGCCATGCACTAAATACATAGGTATGGTACATTAGAAAAAGGAATAAGGGTTAGAGAAAATGAGCGCTTGTATGCGAAAGTTCTATGTATATACTCATGTTGCAGAATGGTAAAAAACAAATTAAATTGGATAGCACGAATGAGTAATGGAGGAGGAGGTGTCGCGAGCAATGGGATTAAATGGCGAAAGCGTTGATTTAGGAGAGACTCAAAGGATCGCCTCGATTTCGAGATGAAATTAAAGGAGTCTCTGCAACCAAACCATAATTCAAGGTGATTGAGTCTCGGGTATACATCCGACTAAATCCTTGCCACACGATGGATGCCTTTTGCATGGGGAGTTGATCACGATTTGTTGAGTTTCCCTATTTATATTTGACAATATTTGTTAAGTTTCCTCAAATAACTATAGATAGTTCCATACGTGGGATTTTTACACTAACTATAATTTATTTCCTAATTACTATTGTGAATCGCATCAGATCTGTTACTAAGATACTGAAAAAATCGATCAACCTTGCACTAAATAGAAAGACACGTATGAGAGAAGGTTGCTAGATATACATGATGGTAATCGGGGATTTCCCCGATGAACCGCTGGTGTTAATTATGTTTAACAATATACTTCTATATGACTACACTCAGAATATTATTTTTTTTGACGAGGGTACTACTCACAGATTCAAGGGTGTGCTCAAAATCAGAAACCTGTGAGTGGTGTCCTAGTCTCCTAGATGATGGAAACAACCCAGCCTAGTATACACGTTATAGAGCAAACATAGAAAGAAAACTGGCTCCAGGAGCACAAGGCCACAAGAAGGTGCTTGGGTGATTTTACTTTCACACAGGAGCACACACCTTTTTATTTTTATTTTTATTTTGGAGCAACCAATTTCATATAGATAAATCATATGGTCTGACTACATACTGAAACCGGAAAGATAATAACCACGAACCAACGATCAACATCCACCATAGGTACGATGACCAACCAGCTCACAAACACTAAACATAACAAGATTCAGGACCGAGACCAGGCGCGGCTCGAAACCCTCAAATGAAAATAAATCGACTCGACAACAAACCAAAGAAACCAAGCTAAAAGGCACAGGAAGAAGCGCATACATACATACATGCATACATACATACATACATATATGTGAGCATTTGAATTTCCGCAATCTTTGCATGCTGATGAACATTCTACTGTGCCATGCCAGCAGGAAAATCAATCTCAGGCGCCGTCGCAAATCCATCAAAATGAAAGAGATTTGGTACATATAAATCATCACTAGCCCGTGTTGAATCAAATCAAAGGCACCTAATCCATATACAAATAAGTATCATCTACAACCAAACCAAACACTACAGGTTTGTACATATATGATCATCTTTACCAGAAGATGATTCCCTCACTAACAGGTTAAAATAACTCCCACCACATTACACTACCCAAAAAAGGGGCAAAACGCCCAGCTCCAGTGCTTAGAGAAACCGACCAACGCAAGGGCTTTGACATGTCTTCGACGATTGGTAGTGAGCGCCTCAAAAACTTGTTCTGTCTCGGCTGAGGGCTCAATAGAATCCTTCGTTGCTGCAGTAGAAACATGACACAGAACATGGTTCACTATGACGCTTTATGGTTCATTCCTGCTAGTCCATAATCCCCAAATGACAAGTGCTCCCTAGAATCATATTTCAGCTAAGAAACTAGTCTTAAACATAACCAGGTATCCAGTACCAAAACTAACAAAAAAAACAAAGAAAAGTGGAGCAACAAGATACTGGAAAAGAAAATTCATTCTGGTGGCCAACGGTCTAATTAACCAGCACAGGAATCAATGCCAATGACAAGATAATCACAATCAATATTGTGGCAGCCAGAAGACGAACACACAAACACAGGACTCGCCTGGACCGAGGAAGAGGTGGCCACCACTGTCGCGGTTGCCACACATAACAGCTACTCCCTCCGTTTCTAAATATAAGCCCTTTTAGGGATTTCAACATGAGTGTAGATTCACTCATTTTGCTTCTTGTGTAGTCACTATTGGAATCTCTAAAAGGTCTTATATTTAGGAACGGAGGGAGTAGAACACTAGCACCTGCACTGCACATACGTGTACTTAAAGCCTAAAACTATCAACACATTGATCTTGAACAAAACAGAGATTATTGCATGGTTTTAACTTAAGAGAAGACTGACTTTATTTCATGTAATCATGTATATCCACATGACACCCCACAAGCCAACACCTACACAGCATGGTGTCTGGGGAGGAGACCAAGCAGTTACCTGATCCACCGTCGAAGGAGAGGTGGTTGCAGCAGACTGAACTCACTGCCAGGGAGAGAACAGCTGCCAGGTGCTCATTGACAAGTCTTGCACTCACAAGTATATGTCAGCAATAGAAGGTGCAAGGGTTGATGCTGTGACGCACAATCAACTATGCAATTACCTGCAACAAAAAGAACAAGTCTTGCTCACTAGATCATCCAGCAAGACGATGAGGCAGGAAACACGCAGCCAAATCATCAATCCGTGTTACTTATATGCTAACGCATCAGTACTTTCCAAAGTTAAAGGATCATTTAATAAAATATATCTCATTAGATCACTACTTTATAATGGTATAAAAACAAGAAAAACATTGCGTTCACATTTCGCCCATCAAGGCAACTAGAAACACAAACTACATCATATAGTTTGCTCCATAATAGGGAAAGGCGCCATTTCGATTAGTTGGATGGCTCAGTTTTCATATTTTGAATCCGACTATCAGTGGCACTTGGAAATAATAATCCACCCAGCAAGCTCATAGGGGAAGAAAATGCATCTTTTGAAGGCACCAGATCAGTGCTACAAGAGAGATTTATCCATGTACATCAGCAAGTTCGTTGCTAATGTGAGAACTTACAAAACAAGAAATCGCTAGGGTTAAACCTAAGGTTCATATAGGGTGTCCAGCACAGAATCATGGTATACTCTTACGGATCTGCACGCATAAGAGACCTAGGGATCGAACTATGATATCACTGCTGTAAAACGATGGCACAAATTATTATACCAGAAGCCCGAGAGGCACAAACGTTGGCATCACAACCCACCATGAGATACCAAAACACTAAGCTTGTCATGGCGCAATGGCCATAGGCACACAAGTGCATGAGATAAAGTAGAGCGGAGAGGACTGGAGGGGTTTACCCACGTGAGAGAGGAACAGAGGTTTGTATGGCCAGTACATTTTTGCCTTGATTTCCTTGAGGCTCTCTGAATTTGTGCTGCTTGCACAACATGATCTTGGAGTGAATCCTTCCTTTGGCTTGAAACGCCTACATGAAGAACACATTCAGGGTTAAAAACAATTTACCGCTTGCAACCTACTACAAAGTGCAATCTGCTCACTCAACACTACAAAGATTGACAAGAGAATAGTTGGAGGCTTGGTCCACACAAACTAAGCCCTAGGAAATGAAGGCGTACAGGTGGACAAACATCTCAAAAGAGAACACAGAATGATCACCAACTATTGCTATCAAGGATCAAGAAGATCCCTAACTAGGAATTTCAAACAAAAACAAGGCAACACTATGACATTTCTCTAACCTACAAAACTAAAGCCTTCTTTATCAAAATGTCGACATAACTCACACATGAATCTCGATATTTTTGTGTCCATGTTCTAAACCCAGATAATCGCGATCAGATTCATTCCAAATCTATGATAAGATGTATGGAATCTCAAATGGAGTGTCGACGTCAATAAACTACAAACAAAAATTAAGGAACACTCGATGATTAACTTCCAAGAGTATCACCTAGTCAACTAATCAAGATCAAAGTAATTCTGACATAATAAAGAGGACACAAATTATACCTTACATGACAAGCTGCTGTCATGATCTTCTTGCAATTGATTTCTTGTGTGAAACGGAAACATCATAACTTTGTTCCAACAGACTAAAGAGTAGAGTGCTCTCAAATGTCCTGATGATACGAAAAAGAATTAGCTACAGTATCCAGTAAGACATCCAGCAAGCTAGGCAGACAAAAAAACATCACACCCCGCATATCTGCAAGATAATTACCATGTGCAAAAGGGTCTAAGACAATCGGTTGATTTTGACTTGATTTCATCGTGTCTCTCTGAATTTGTATTGCTTGTAGAGTATGCCCTCGGAGTGAAGTCCTTCGGCTTGAAAGCATGGAAAGTGCTGCAGCCTAAAGATGGTAAGGTTAAAGTTGGCGGTCGCAGTCACTCGATACTAGAAAGATTGAAAGAGCTTACTTACCCATTTGCAACATAGACCAACGAGGATGCCTTGTTGTACTGTATGGCCATTATGGGCATGGTTGGGTCATTGCTGCACAGAAGATCATAACTATTAGATAACATTTGGAACGTGACTAGCTAAAGAAAAATAAGCAAGCAAAAGAACCATTGCTGTGTTTTTAAAGGCAGCAACACTAACATGTCCATTATGCTCACTTAACGAAGGATTGACTGATGTTTTCGAAAACGGAAGGCTGTGATGAAGTACACCGCCACTTACCGTTGGCTGAGTAGCCCAATCTTGTGTCTGAAGGCCAAAAAACAATGCATCTTTTAGTTCAACCTTGAATTTACATACATATATATAATGAACAAAAGAAGAGCAAACGGTAAGCCACGGTTCAAAACAGAGTAGCTCCGAATAATCATTTCTCGTAGTTTCCGTTGTTAGTTTTGATTCAGTCTCATAAATGGTGGTTATTTTTATTTCCATGCTTCACGAGAAAAAACACTCCACGATCATCCCAACACGAGCAACAACATAGAGACTAGTACTGAAGAAAGCGTAGGGAGCTAGAACAATAGAACACCTTCTATCTTTGTCAATTAGCATTCCTACTGGATAAAAGAAAAGAATGATATATTTCAGATTCCGACACAGGCATAATAAAAAAAGGCTCGGCCATTAATGGTACCAACGGCTGGGCATTAACAAACTTACCACTTTTTTTAAAAGTTGTGCATTATTTGGAACTCGTAGATGAAACCACAATTTGCAGTGTCAAAGAGAATTGGTTTATCTGCTATAACAACTTATGGCTTTAGGATTTTTACACGATTCAAGTGCCCAGTATTTACGTTTTGAACCATTAAGTCTTTTGTAGGAGCCTTTGCTGGTAGAGTTGAGGAACATGAATGAAGCTAAGTTATAAGGTAAAGAACACAATCAATCATGTCCACTTAAACTGACAACCAAATGGAATCAGATGAACATGAACATGCAGGTGACCAGAAGCACATCACAATATCAAGCCATTGGTTTCATGTCTGGTACAAAGGCCATGAACCCAAAGTTGGAGAATTGCGGGAGAAGAGCATTCTTACCACCATGTGCCCGTCTTTGTCGGCAGGAACATCCAAGGGCAGCGATGGCTTCTCAGACTAGTCTAAGGCATCATTCTCCTTGGCGTCCATGAGTTGTACCTGCACGTGCAACCTTGGTTGAATTCCACCACTGTTTAGTCAGACGAGAAGTGCACCATAGCTAAATACACACTAGAGTCTTACCTTGTTTAAGCCATGGACGTTGTGGAACAGATGAAGAGGAGGATGGCCACGGCGGAGACAAGGGTGGCAGCCGAACACCCCAATCTACTAGTGACGCAGAGTTGTCGATGACATGAAAAACTCTAACAACCTCTTCAGTCTGTCAGGGCAATCAAAATAGTACACACGTAAGCAAAACTAGGTTTGGATAAATGCACAAGCAAGAACAATATATGTTCTTATTAGAGAAGAACTAGACCACAATAAAACAGTCATTCATGATCTACAACTATGCAAAAGTAAACACATGATAAAATCTAAGCTACAATAGAAAATGGGGAGCATCCAACATCAATGACCATATGGAATGAGCCATTTGACCATCTTTGGCGTATTGTGATTCTGATTGACTAGTTAAGCATATTTAGCATCACAGCAACCTAAAGCCTACCTATGAAACACACTGATAGCCAGGACAAGAATATGAGCTACAACAACATTAGATATTTGTAAGCCTTAACAGAATATTAATGATTGCAATAAACCATGCCAACATATGCAAGCAAAAAGGAAAGTTATTGGCAGATAACCACAAGCACAGAACAATATCAAGTCAATGTCCATGGCTGGCACTAAGGCCATGAACCCAAAGTGGGAGAAGTGAGGGGAGGAGAAGAGTCTTCCTACCACCAAGCGCCCGTATCCGTTGGCGGCAGCACCCGAGGACGGCGATGGCTTCTCAGACTGGTCTAAGGCATCATTCTCCTTGACGTCGACGAGTTGTACCTGCACGTGCAACCCTGACTAAATTCCACCACTGTTTAGTCAGCCGAGAAGTGCACAATAGCTGAATACACACTGGAGTCTTACCTTACTTTAGCCATGTACGTTGTGGAGCAGAGGAGTAGGACGTGGCAATGCGGAGACGAGGGCAGCGGCCGCCTTCCCCAATCTACTAGTGAAGCAGAGTTGTCGGTGACACGAAAACCTTTGCAGTCTGACATGGCAATCAAAACAGTACACACATAAGCAAAACTAGCTTCGGATGAATGCACAGGCAAGAACAAGATAGTATGTACTTATTAGAGAAGAACTAGACGACAATAGAACAGAGTCATTCATGATCCAAGAACAACATAGTATGTAAAAGGTAAGCACTCACAAGTACTTGGTGATTTCTGAAGAAAATAGTTACACATAAGACACCATGATTATCAGTTATTCTCAACAGCTGGATCATAGCTTCAGTACTTGCGCCCTCAAGACTGAATATTTGTCGCTTGTTGGTTACCCCTACAAAGTACATGCAAGTCCAAGTTATTATACTGAAAGAAACAGCAGCCATGATAAGATCTTCTCTGCATACTTACCCATAGAAGATTTCTAACAGGCACCCTATCTGTGACATGGCGGGTTACAAGCAACCCAAAGTCTGCAAATGCATAATCCCAATCTCAGCTGAAACTCTATTCAACTAGCTAGAATTGCATTACGAACATCAAATAGCAATATCACTGTCCATTGCACGAAAACTAATTTCCCTACTACAACGATGTCGGTCGATGCATCGGAACTATTCCTATCAGTGTGCAGACGAACAGTTCTGACTTCTGAATTTCAGCTACTAAACTATGGACATGTCCGTGCAGCAACAAAAAGACTAGCTTAGGTAGTTGGGCAGCGCATGAGTAGTCGAGTCTAGCTCCTCTTATACAAATTAAGCTCGACTCGTGCTAATTGGACCCAGCGGGAAGTCCATTTCGTCGGAGACAAAGAGCGGGAAGTCCTGTCGCCGCCATGTTCTATGGCCAACTGCTCTGAATCTACTGGAGACATGTCGTCCAGTTTGTTTCTGTACACAAAAAAACAAGCTGACGAAGTGGGGAACAGAGGCACAGCCGACGGTGCAGCTCACCACGTACTCCTATATATGCGTCTGCCAATACACGCAACAACAAATACAACATTTTTTCAGAACGCCAGTGCCTGATTTTGGCACAAACATGCATGGCGTATCGTATGACGCATAATGCGAGATCATCTGAACCCGGGGTGTGAGAGCGCCCCTCCCCCAAAGATTCAGTGAATAGAGAATCCGAGGTTGATGCTAAACAGCAGACCTTTCAAGAATCAAATACTGGCAATCATATCATAGTATCCAGTTAAGACATGAATGAATTTACAACTCTAAGCAAAAGCCTTAAGCTAGAAAAATAAGCACGAGACAGTGAATAGAACAGCAACGGTGAACCCTAAAAAATAAAACTGGGGATTTTAGGGAAAGCAAGCAAGCAATTGGGTGCATCCTGCAGAGACCATGTAGCATGCATGTGAGGCAATCAATTGAGCGCCCAATCGAGCGAGCCTAATTGGACATGGCCGTGGCACCAAGCAGGCCACGAGATGAGAGAAATTGGAGGTGAAGGAGAGAGACAAGGAGAGGGAGAGGGGACCTTCCTTGAAGGGCTCCATTCCATGGTGCGGTCGTCGTCGAGAGCGGAGTTGGTGTCCTCACGCGCGCAGAAGAGCGGCGTCGGAGGGCACGGCCGCGCCGTCGTCGCCGACGGCAGGGCACGGCTGTGCGTGCCGCCCCCTCCTCCTCTCCAGACGCACTAGCGTGAGGAAGGCGGAGTCTTGGGCGGCCGGGCACACCGAGCACCTGCGTCGAGGCCGCCCCGAGCGCGGATCCTGGATCCTCACTTCGCCGCGGCCGGCAGGACGAGCAGATCGGGGAGTGCCGCCGGCCTACTCACCGGGTCCATCCGGAAGCTCGACAGCCGAGGGAGAGAAGGGGGTGGCGGTGGGTGAGATGGAGATGGAGGAAGGCGAGGGGCGGTGGCTGCGCATCGGAGTCGGAGATGGGGGCGGCGGCGGCTGCGGCGGCGCGTCGGGAGAGGAGAGGAGAGGATGTGGGGTGTCAGGGTGATTGACGGTCAAAATTTCCTTTTTCAGTTCCTTCACTTTCTCTTTTTCATCTTCACTTTCACTTTGAACCCTGACACCCCGAGTATGAGGCGCAATTTTTTTCACTTTTTCACTTTTTCACTTCCTGTCGGTAGTTTTGGACCCAATATTTTTCAGACGAAAACTTGGTGATTGACGGTCAAAATTCCCGAGTTATAACAGTGGGTGGGTTGACAGGCCTCGTCTTTATGTCCGCTGCATTGCTAGTACACGGACAAACACGTCTGTGACGTTTGGGGCCGTTGTGGTCGGCGGCCGCCAAGCCCGGGCCTTCCTATATCCGCCCCACATTTGGGTTAGGTTTGAGGGATGCCGGTTAGCCAGGACGTTTGGGGTTGTTATTTGGTCGGTCAGTGACCGGACCGTCCGTCATGCTTGTTTTTCTTTTTTTTTTTGGTCGGTCAGTGACCGGGCAGTCAGACCGGATGTTTGAGGCGGCTATGAGGCGTCCGGATGTAAATGCTCTAACCGACGCGTGCATTTTTTTCATTTTCCTTTTTCTTTTTGGAGAGCCTTGATTACGTGTACTAGCAGGGGTAAAAAAACGAGATTCGATGCACGCTCGGATCGACCTCAACTCAAACGCCCGGCAGGATCGGACAAATACGCATGCGTGCCAAAATCAATCGGCCGGATCGACCTCAACATATTGTTAAGTATGAGTTGTGAATCCTTGACTTGACATCAATCTAGCGATGGCACTGCCCTCCGTCGACACATGACGCGTGGGTCCTACATGTTTGTTTAACCGCCAGCACATGTTGCCGCGCCAATCCCACATGTCACTACCAGAGCCCGGGGTTGTGCAACGACGGGAGGCGGGACGAACGAGCACTAGTAGAAAAGGGGGCAATGGTCCAGGCCGGTCCAGCCCATTAGTCCCGGTTCAATCCAGAACCGGGACCAATGGGGGCATTGGACAAGGTTTTTGAGCCCCGGGGGCCGGCCGGGCCACGTGGGCCATTGGTCCCGGTTCGTCTGGACCTTTTGGTCCCGGTTGGCGGGACGAACCTGGACCAATGTGCCTTGCTCCTGGCCCACCACCATTGGTCCCGGTTGGGGGGATGAACCGGGACCAAAGGCTTCCCTTTAGTCCCGGTTCATGCTACGAACCGGGACCAATTAATTGCCTATATATACCCCGCGAGCAGAGCACTCTCACTGCTCTGTATTTCGTGGCCGGTGAGGAGAGAGCTTTGTGTTGCTCTAGCTCACCTCCTATACACACGAGGTGTTCGATGGAATGCCCGAGCCACACTACTTAAGCTTTCTCCTCTCCAAGCTCCACCTCCAAGCTCCATTTTTCTCAATATTTGTCTAGGTTTAGCGGTCCGTCACGTCCCGTCCCCGTCTTCACCGCCGTCGATCGCCCGCGTCGCCGGCACCACCGTGGTGAGCCTCTTGTTCTTATCTTCTTTCTGAAAGGAAAAAAACTCTTACTTGTATGTTTATATAGATAATTGTATAATTTTCTTACTTTTATTATTGCATCTTATATAGTGAGATGGTTTTGGTATCCGCCCCCGTCGGCCCTCGTCCTGTCTATGATTCAGATGTGGTATATATTATCTTTTCATAACTATTGGTTCATTTATTGTTTATGACAATTATGTCGACCAACGTAACATAGATTTTATTTATCTAGGAGGTTGTTGAACCGGAAATTCCAACCGACCCTATTGTCGAGAGGTTAAATTTAGTTGAAGAAGAAAACAATTTGTTGAAGGAAAAAATTAGAAAAATTGAGGAGGAGAAGATGATATTGGAGTTGCATGTTGCGGATGTCGTCGATGATCACAAGATCAAGATGGATGCAATGCGCTTGAAGATTAGAAAGATTAGAAAATATGTCATTCATACCGAGGCTTGGTATCATTATGCCGTTGGATCAGTTTGTTACATTGGTTGCGATTATGATCGCATTTGTTTTCGCATTGAAATGTTTTACATAGTTTCAGTGTATGGTTTAATTAATTTAGATGCTCTGCAGAGCTTTATGTTGTTAGATGAGAACTATGTATGTACTTTGGTTTTAATGTGATGATGAACTTCTATTAATTTGGTCACTTAATTATATAATGCACGCAGATGAACCGGCAATGAATGTACAGTTCAAGACACACCTCCGAGTACATTAAGGGCGTGCATGATTTTCTCGAAGTGGCTGAGGCAAACAAGCAGAATGGTTTTATGTGTTGTCCATGCCCTGTATGTGGGAATACGAAGTCTTACTCTGATCGGAAAATCCTCCACACCCACCTGCTTTACAAGGGTTTCATGCCACACTATAATGTTTGGACGAGGCACGGAGAAATAGGGGTTATGATGAAGATGGCGAAGAAGAAGAGTACGATGACAACTATGTGCCCCCTGAATACGGTGATGCTCCTGAAGATCAAGAGGAACCAGACGATGTGCACGATGATGCTGCAACGGGCGAAGCTGCTGAAGATCAAGAGGAACCAGACGATGTGCCCGATGATGATGATCTCCGCCAGGTCATTGTCGATGCAAGGACGCAATGCGAAAGTCAAAAGGAGAAGCTGAAGTTCGATCGCATGCTAGAGGACCACAAAAAAGGGTTGTACCCCAATTGCGAAGATGGCAACACAAAGCTGGGTACCGTACTAGAATTGCTGCAGTGGAAGGAAGAGAATGCTGTGCCTCACAAAGGATTTGAGAAGCTACTTAAAATATTGAAGAAGAAGCTTCCAAAGGATAACGAATTGCCCGACAGTACATACGCAGCAAAGAAGGTCGTATGCCCTCTAGGATTGGAGGTGCAGAAGATACATGCATGCCCTAATGACTGCATCCTCTACCGCGGTGCATACAAGGATCTGAACGCATGCCCGGTATGCGGTGCATTACGGTATAAGATCAGACGAGATGACCCTGGTGATGTTGACGGCGAGCCCCCCAGGAAGAGGGTTCCTGCGAAGGTGATGTGGTACGCTCCTATAATACCACGGTTGAAACGTCTGTTCAGAAACGGAGAGCATGCCAAGTTGATGCGATGGCACAGTGAGGACCGTAAGAAAGACGGGAAGTTGAGAGCACCCGCTGACGGGTCGCAGTGGAGAAAAATCGAGAGAAAGTACTGGGATGAGTTTGCAAGTGAGCGAAGGAACGCATGGTTTGCTTTAAGCGCGGATGGCATTAATCCTTTCGGGGAGCAGAGCAGCAATCACAGCACCTGGCCCGTCACTCTATGTATGTATAACCTTCCTCCTTGGATGTGCATGAAGCGGAAGGGCATTATGATGCCAGTTCTCATCCAAGGCCCTAAGCAACCCGGCAATGACATTGATGTGTACCTAAGGCCATTAGTTGAAGAACTTTTAGAGCTGTGGAATGGAAACGGTGTACGTACGTGGGATGAGCACAAACAGGAGGAATTTAACCTAAAGGCGTTGCTTTTCGTGACCATCAACGATTGGCCCGCTCTCAGTAATCTTTCAGGACAGACAAACAAGGGATACCATGCATGCACGCACTGTTTACTTGACACCGATAGTATATACCTAGCAAGCTGCAGGAAGAATGTGTACCTGGGCCATCGTCGATTTCTTCCGACCAACCATCAATGTCGAAAGAAAGGCAAGCATTTCAAAGGCGAGGCAGATCACCGGAAGAAGCCCGCCATGCGTACCGGTGATCACGTACTTGCTATGGTCAATGATTTACACGTAATCTTTGGAAAGGGTCCCGGCGGACTAGCTGTTCCGAGTGACGCTGGGGGACACGCACCCATGTGGAAGAAGAAATCTATATTTTGGGACCTACCCTACTGGAAAGACCTAGAGGTCCGCTCTTCGATCAACGTGATGCATGTGACGAAGAACCTTTGCGTGAACCTGCTAGGCTTCTTGGGCGTGTATGGGAAGACAAAAGATACAACTGAGGCACGAGAGGACCTGCAACGTTTGCACGAAAAAGACGGCATGCCTCCAAAGCAGTATGAAGGTCCTGCCAGCTATGCTCTTACCAAAGAAGAGAAGGAAATCTTCTTTGAATGCCTGCTTAGTATGAAGGTCCCGACTGGCTTCTCGTCGAATATAAAAGGAATAATAAATATGGCAGAGAAAAAGTTTCAGAACCTAAAGTCTCATGACTACCACGTGATTATGACGCAACTGCTTGCGGTTGCATTGAGGGGGCTTCTACCGGAAAACGTCCGATTAGCCATTGTGAAGCTATGTGCATTCCTCAATGCAATATCTCAGAAGGTGATCGATCCAGAAATCATACCAAGGCTAAGGAGTGATGTGGTGCAATGTCTTGTCAGTTTCGAGCTGGTGTTCCCACCATCCTTCTTCAATATCATGACGCACATCCTAGTTCATCTGGTTGACGAGATTGTCATTCTGGGCCCCGTATTTCTACACAATATGTACCCCTTTGAGAGGTTCATGGGAGTCCTAAAGAAATATGTCCGTAACCGTGCTAGGCCAGAAGAAAGCATCTCCATGGGCCATTAAACAGAGGATGTCATCGGGTTTTGTGTTGACTTCATTCCTGGCCTTAAGAAGATAGGTCTCCCTAAATCGCGGTATGAGGGGAGACTGACTGGAAAAGGCACGCTAGGAAGGGACTCAATAATATGCAGGGACGGATATTCTTGGTCTCAAGCACACTACACAGTTCTACAGAACTCTACCTTGGTGACCCCGTATGTCGATGAACACAAGAACAGTCTGCGCTCCAAACACCCGGAGCAGTGCGACGACTGGATTACATGTGAACACATCAGGACTTTCAGCAGTTGGTTGGAAGCACGTATCAGAGGTCACAACACTGTTTGTGATAAGGTGTACTTATTATCCAGGGGACCATCTTTGACTGTATTGATTTGGAAAGGATACGAGATAAATGGGAATACATTTTACACGATTGACCAAGATCAAAAGAGCACCAACCAAAACAGCGGTGTCCGCTTTGATGCAACAACCGAGAGGGGAAATGACACATATTATGGTTACATAGTGGACATATGGGAACTTGACTACGGACATGATTTTAAGGTCCCTTTGTTTAAGTGCAAATGGGTCAATGTGTCAGGAGGCGGGGTACAGGTAGACCCACAGTACGGAATGACAACAGTGGATCTGAAAAATCTTGGGTACACTGAAGAACCGTTCGTCCTAGCCAATGATGTGGCACAGGTTATCTATGTGTAGGACATGTCTACCAGACCGAGAAAGAGAAAAGATAAGGAAGTGAATACATCATACGATGAGCCAAAGCGCCACATAGTTCTTTCAGGAAAAAGGGACATCGTGGGAGTGGAGGACAAGACAGACATGTCTGAAGATTATGAAAAGTTTCATGAAATTCCTCCCTTTAAAGTTAAGGCTGACCCCAACATCCTGATAAACGATGAAGATTATCCATGGTTACGGCGCAATAAGCAAATGACACAAGCGAAGAAAAAGTGAAGACTTTCTCCCGCAACTATTATGATGATACCATGCCAACTTTGTAACTGACGAGTATGATACCATTGTCCGTTTTGTACATGCACATGCTATGTGTGGGTCAATTTATGATACCATGCCAACTTTCAACTTTTTCATAGTTCATTTGAAATGCTTTAATGTCTTATGGTTTGGCCATCGTAATAATTAAAAATAGCAACAATAAGTATTTTGTTGTAAGTAGAAACAAAATAAAATAAATAAAGCAAGAAAGAAAACAAAAAAACAAAAAAGTGGAAAGTTTATAATTTTCCTAAAACTAAAAGCAAAAAGAATTAAAAATAAAGCAAAAAACAAAAGAAAATAAATAATGCACAAAACAAAACAAAAAAACTCGAAAAAATAAAAATAGCAACAATAAGTAAAGAAAACAAAAAAACAAAAAAAATGCCCCCCACTGGGCCCCCGCGGCCTGAATACGATTTGAATCCCTACTATGGGCCAGGATTCAGGCCCGCAGTAGGCCCAGAAGGCCCATCAGGCAAAGCAGTCGCAAGTAGGCCCATAAGCCTGCAGTAGAGAGGAGTTCGAGAGGGGTGCGGCAGTGGGGCTTATAAACCACTGCGCGTACCTCTCAACTAGCGAGGTGGGACTAAACTTTGGCCCCGATGCGGGCAGCACAGCGGCCTTTGGTCCCGGTTGGTGGCTCCAACCGG
>NC_057798.1:36253232-36275934 GCF_018294505.1 Triticum aestivum | reverse complement strand
CTCCCTCCCTATCTCTCTCTCTCTCTCTCTCTCTCTCTCTCCGGTAGGCGCCGCAGCCAAGAGAAGAAAGATCACCATGGCGGAGGGTGATTGCTCAGTTCAGGCAATATGGATCTCCAATTATTCCCAGATCATGAGGTACGAGAATAGGATTTTTTTCTCTCTTATGATTTGTACACTTGATTATTACTACCTCTGTAAACTAATATTCCATCCTTAAATAAATATAAGGGTGTTTATATAGCTAAAATAGTGATCTAATTGCTCTTATATTTGTTAAAAAGGGAGTATTAAACTTTGTAGATCACTACATCAGTGGTCAAAAAAACCTTATATAGTTTATAAAAAATCTTAAATTAATTTAGATCACTACTTTAGTAATCATGGATGCGGATGCGTACAAGTAGATACTGAGGTGTGGCAGATGATTGCTCGGTAGCACTTGATGGTTAGTAGGAAAAAGTTCACCCTCCGTCCCAAATTACTTGTCGCTCAAATGGGACCATTTGAGTGACAAGTTATTTAGGATGGAGTATGAGACGTGTGGAGGAAATTACTCGCTCCAAGTTCATATAAATTTTAGCGGTTACTGAGAAGAGGTACAAGACAGTACACGCATTTACTAAAAGTGTGGCTATATGTTAGAACACATCAAGTACAGAGAACTAACTAACTACACTTCTATGATTTGTATTACCTATTCCTTTCAATACTCTTGTGAGTACAAAATGCATTAATGAGGATGAATGGTCAAATATGGTGTCACATACAAGGATCAGGCGAGCGGGAGCACACAAGCGAGTTTTTGCTAAACAAATTACAGAATTAACGCAAGAAAGTCACATACCTCATGTGGAGAACCTACATATTTGCTGCCATCTCCTAACATTTCTTCGGCAACTGGATGCTGAGGGAAAAGGTGTGTGCTTCTATGAACCTTTTTGCTTTACAAAGGAAAACTGGCCTGCACTTTCCTTACGCGTACGCATGAAGCGCCTGTTTTAAAATTGAATGCGGGATAAATACCCATCAGATTATAAACGTATCGACTACTACTTCAGAGAAACAGATGGTCAAAAGTGAACCTAACATTGCAACAAGAACCTGCTTCTTGAACATATGTGTACAGGACGTAACAACCCATGATGAGGAAATGAATATCATTTAGCAAACACTGACAGACATTAAGTTACTCGTAATAGGACATATATACTGGTGAAGAGACAAGTGTGTGCTCTGCGAACCATTTCTTTAAGAAAGAGAAACTTGTCTGCACTTTCGCATAGACATGAATGTTTTCAACAAGGATGCCACGGCCACACACCTTTCCCTCCATAACAGAGACACAATAATTACTTGTTCTTACGTAAATTCCGATAACCTCATTTCCAGTTGGCTTTGCACCTAGGAACTTCAAAAGTACACAAAAGTGTTACACGTGCACACATACTGGAGTATCTCCACCAAATCTCATATACATAAAAATAAATTGTTTATCTGAAAGTTCTAGCAAAACCACACCATATGGAGCACACATTCGCAGCTTCTGTTTATTTGGCTTTAGAAGCCAGCTTAAACGTGAACAAGCAATAGTCAAAAAGCCACAGGGCGCAATGTAATAACATGAATCATCGCTTCATTCATGGTAGTACAAACCAAAGGCGGCACGTACATGCTTGTACGAAGAAAACAAAATCAGTCACCTATACGGTAGTGCAGAACCAAAATTCCACTGGCTAGGTGATAATATTTTTTTTAGAGACATGCTACTACTAGGAGACGAGACGTCGAAATGGAAACATGCACTCATCATGCTACATCAGATCAGGAACTAGCCAAGGAAGGAAAAAACGGTAGCGGCACTAACCTAACCAGTCCGCAAATTACGCGAACTAGAAGCACATATAGGGTGTGCTTCGCCGCATACCATTATATAAGATCACAGGAAAACGATTTTGCACAACTTTCCTCAAAAATATGAAGTCATGTTTGGCTTGTTCTGGCTAATATTATCTTACCCCAATTGCAGACAACCTTTCACATATATCTTTGATGGTAACCCACCATGACCTTATTTCCTTGATGTCGACGTGGAAAACAAGTTGTTGATATTGAAAGCGATTGGACATTTGTGCATTGTGAAACATCATGCACAAATAGTGCCCAAATAAGCAATTTAACAAATCTGGATGTCTGAAAAAGACCATAAACATCTGAATATCATTTGTTTTTTCACCATTACAATTCAATGTTATAACAACATATGATATTGTCAGGTAGTGTGAATCAAATATTTACGGTTGGACGTAAAAAATATGCAAGGACACTCAAACGAACATAAAAACTTCCAAAGACCAAAGACATCATGAAACTAAGTATTATATACGAGAAGATAATTATTTCCTAATTATCATGCCTGATAGACAATGAACATACAAAGAAGTCATGCAATTACCTATAAATAAAGATTTACTATAAATAATTAAAAAATACTAGTAGCAAAACAAACAAAAAATTTTAGTTCTTGCAAAGAATAACACAACAAGATAAAATAATCTCATAACGAACAACTGCAAATCGCATGCCAAATTCAGACAACCCTACTCCCATATTTGGATAAAGGCAACCTTACAGAAGCAAGAGAAACCAATGCACAAAGGAAACCTCTGACAACAGTACCATGCATCCATCTCTTGCAATTGTTATCGACAATTTGAGCTTGGAGACCAAATCCAGGAATAGTCGCTTACATAAACGAAGCAACCAACTGTCGAATCAACCATTTAAAATATGGACTATACTAGAAGCATATTACTACTCCATCATGCCTACTAGTTGCGTACCAAAAATCCCATGTTTTCATACCACACAATTCAACATATGTGGTACGATGTATGCAGAATAAACACTCATCAGATCATACAGCTATCAACTACTACCTCAATAAAACAGATGGCCGAAAGTGAACCTCACATTGCAACAAGAACCTGCTTCTTGAAAATATGTGTATAGGAAGTAACAAACGATGATTAGGAGACCCATATGCTTTATCAAACGCTGACAAACATTAAGTTACTCGTAATAGGACAAATATACCGCTAGGTATCCTCACCGACTCACTTGTGACAGACAAGTGTGTGCTCTATGAACCATTTTCTTATGAAAGAGAAACTTGCCTGCACTTTTCACATAGACATGAATGTTGTAAACAAAGATGTCACAGCCACAAACCTTTCCCTCCATAACATAGATACAATAATTACTTGTTCCAAAATCTATTCCGGTAACCTCATTTCCAGTTGGCTTTCCACCGAGGAACTTCAAAAGTACACAATAGTGTTACACATGCACGCATATTGTATCTCCAGCAAATCTCATATACATGAAAATAAGATGGTTACCTGAAAGTTCTAGCAAAACCACCCCATCTGGAGCACACATTCACAACTTCTGTTGATTGGGCTTTAGCAGCCAGCTGAAACATGAACAAGTAATAGTCAAAAGACCGCAGGGGGAAATGTAATAACATGAATCATCACTTCATTGATGATATTAACCCGTACAACATCTTTGGTGATTCCCATGGGCAACAATGTGGGTCATTTTCCAAACATAGGAAAAACGTGTATCATTCATAGACCACTGCCCAAAATCCCTTGTTAGTGCATACAACAATGGGCATGCACAGAATTGTGCACTTACCATCATGCATGTTCTCCGTTTACCCCACCCATGGGCATGAAAAATTGTTCCACCATCCACATCGTTTGCTAATCTAAAAAATACAATATGATGGCAGTACAAACGAAAGGCGGCACATACATGCTTGTACAAAGAAAACAAAATCACACACACCTCTACGGTAGTGCAGAACCAAAATTCTACTGGCTAGCAGAAAATACTTTTTTAAGGCTTGCTACTACTAGGAGATGGGACATCGAAATGGAAACATGCACTCATGTTGCATGAGATCAGGAACTAGCCAAGGAAGGAAAAACTGATAGCAGCACATTCGACCTTGGCGGGTGCCGCGGTAGCTAGTGGCTGATGTGCGTTGTAGGACCCTGAGATAGTGCTTTTATCGAGGAGTGGCGACCAAACAAATGCTTCAGTGCTATTCATGCGAGGCTCCTGCCTACTATGTTCCTGCTCTACATCGGTGTAGGTCAGCATTGGGGGCTAGGCTTTGCATAATAAAATTGCTCCAGCCTTGGGTGGCCCACGCCCCATTGAGCCTTTCTAAAGCTCCACCCGTGCTAACTAGTCCAAAATTACCTGGACTAGAAACATAGGTAGCGCTTCGCCAGATCACAGGAATAAGATTTTGAACAACTTTCCACAAAAATGTCATTTTTGGGTTGTTCAGGCTAATATTATCTTAACCCAATTGCAGTTAGCGTTAGACATCTATCTTCGAAACTAACCCACCAAGACCTTATTTCCTTGATGTTGATATTGAAAGCGAGATGTCGATATTGAAAGTTATTGGACATTTATTCATTGCGATACACCAACCACAAACAGTGCCCAAGTAAGTAATTTAACAAATCTAGATGCTTGAAAAAGACCATAAACATCTAAATTTCATTTATTTTTTTCACCTTTTGAATTCAATGTTATAAAAACTTAAGAAACTTCCAAGCAGTGTGCATCAAACATTTACGATTGGACATAACAAATGTGCAAGGAAAACCAAACAAAAATAAAAAGATCCAGAGACCAACCAAATCCTGAAACTATTATAAAATGAACATAAAAAGAAGTCATGCAAATTCCTATAAAAAGTATTATATATGAGAAGACAATTATTTCCTACTTATCATGGCAGATATAAAATGAACATGAAAAGAAGTCATGCAAATTCCTATAAATAAAGATTTACCGTCTAGAATTATAAAAAATTACTAGTAACAAAATCTGGAGCGCACATTCGCAGCTTCTGTTCTGCAAGGATATATCTAAGGGATTTCCCATGACCCCGTATCACTTAAGCCAATATTTTTCAGTTAATTTATTCATGTAAGATGCTTGAAGAGGCATAAAATCAGTTTATGTACTCCACCGTGCTGTAAAACTATCACGAATTGCATGAGGGACTAACACCGGGTGTCTGGCTACAAAAGAATGAATCAACACAAAACTGAAAAACATTTCATTATTGACCTTGTACAACCGCATTGAAGTTTGACAGGCCATATAGGAGATGCTGACAAATGTGCAACTAAAAATGTTTAAATCTAATAGTAGTATAGTTAAAAGTTTTGCCATCATTAACATATTTTGATACATCTTTACCATTCATTGGCTTGGTGAAGCAGTATAAATCCTTCAAACATTTAGCATTAAAATATTCTTCAAAGTATTACATGGAAAGGAGGTTTAGATCTCTGTCCACAAAATGTGGTAAAGCAAAAAAAAATTGAAACAAACATCACATGTTTCATATTATACATCTATTAAATATAGGAGAGGGTCGTAAAGAAATACAATACTCACCTGCATCTTCTCATGCCTTGCATCAATATATGCACATATGGAAGGCGCAAATAACAAAAGAATTGCTAGTAAACTAAAATGAATCGTTGGTATGTGTGAAGAAATTTGTATGCTCTGCAGTAGTTTGATATGATAAAAACCAGTTGGGGGAAGATCAAATAAATTTCTTACCCAGCGAAGTTAAGGCTGCCATACAAATCTGAATAGTTCCATAGGTTGTCTCTCCATATTATATGTTTCAGAAAGGAACATGACACATGATTTTGCAAAAATGACTACTGATTCAGTGCCACATAACAACAAAGGGGATATTAGTAGTCATTTGAATATGCAGACTGATGAAAATTATGCACATGATATACTTAGTACTTATCTCATCAAGCTGCAACTGGTTTAGCAAAGACGACTCAAAACCCAAAATCACGAAATGGATGTTCTCTTGGTTAGTACACGGAACTGCTAATAATCTTTGTTGCCTTACCACATAGCAATCAAGCAAAGGGGCATGGAGCACCTCAGAACAAAAGGAACCTACTACCTACAGAACAGAGGAATGCTTCTTCTTGTAACCCGGACCATCGAACTAACTACTTCACTCAGCTGCGAACTATGCAATTCCCACCAAAGGAAGGCTACCCTACTACTTAACTCTCTCCACATACTACATAAAGACCAAGAAAATCAACCTGAACAACAAGTTGTAGAACGATACAGACAAGACAAAAGAATCTCAATTTTTTTGTTCTTTTTGAGGATTAACAAACCGGAGAAGAGTGCACATAAGGAGACCCCTCTGCCATTCACCACCAACGAAGCAGTCAACGTACAATACAAATTGACAGTTGAGGTAATGTCAGCAGTTAAAACATACCATAGTAAAATCATTGAACACCCCAGAATCGCTTGGGCACGTAGGTGCCTCGGGAGGGAGGGTAGCATAGCAGGTTTTATAGGAGAAAACATCCACATCTTGAGTATTGAGTCCAGACCAAGTAACAATCATCTAAAAAACAACAAACAACAGAACGTTGAATCAGCCATTTAAACAAAAAAAAGACTGCATAGGAATCATAGTAGTGATCCATAATGCCTACAAGTTCCCTCCAAACAATGTCTTACTCAAGTTAAGCAGAAAGATAATGATATGATTGAACAAACAAACTTTCTTTCAGGATATCAGCAAAGAGACAAAAAAACAATCTAGATCCCAAAATCAATTTCTCACCAAATAGAATTTAGAAAAAGAGCAAATAGAACTTCCTAGATGCCTATTTAGAGGGAATTCTATAGTAGTGACATGACGACGGTATAAGATCAATATGGCTAACTAGGAAAATGGTAAGATAACCTTGACCGCGAAATGTTCATCAAACAGACACAATAGCGAGGCATGTGACAATAGGGTAGCATTTTTACCAATGAAAGGATGCAACGATAGATGATGCATACATAATTTTTCACTAACCCTTGCTCGCATTGGCTTGTCTGAATCTTGTGAAACAAGCACACGTCAACTAGACTGGCCCATCATCCTCGACAGGAACATGTATCCACCAATATGTGGTAACAGTCGAGATTTTGCTGCTGTCAGAAGACTTTCTTCCCGCATCTCTCCTCGACATCCATAAGAACTATCCGCATCATCGCATCAGGAAAAAAACGCATCAGTTCGAGTAGCGCCATGCACAAACAAGGAAAGTTAGATCAAGAAAGGGCGTGTAGCTCTTACATACAGAGGCGAACCAAACTGATAAGGCTAAAATTAGGAACAAGTGTTAGGTGGCCGCCAAAGGCATGGCCGGGGTGCAGAAGATAGGGGCAACGGACATGCTCCGCCGGGCATGAACATGGCATGGCAGACCAGTCCTGCTTCGCACCCACCCGCTCACTCGACGACGGATTGTCTCCCAGTGAGATGCTAGCCGGGCACTACTTCATCGGCTTGGCACAACGTTGGTTTGACGGCCGCTCGATGTGCATGTTGTAGATGAAGCGATACGCTGGATGGAGGAGAAGGGATGCGCACATTGTGGTGTGGGGTGGGTCAGATCGAGAGCGCAAGGGGCGATCTTTTATAGAGAGATCGCGTGTGGCTAGGCCATCAATGAGCGAGCAGAGAATGTGGAGAGACGTCGGATGGGGCAGCGATCCGCGTGAGGCATAGGAGAGGAGTCGAGGGCCGATGGATCGCGGCGGGTTGGCGCGGATTTTGCGGCAAGAACGGGAGAAACGAAGGAGGAGGCAGCGCAACGCGTGCATGCATACAGGGATTAAACGAGGAAAGCGTTGGTTTATGGTGGAATTGAAGCACCGCCTAGTTTGTAGGTGGAAAGCAGCGTAATTAATGAAGCCTCTGCGACAAGATTGATTCATCCAGCTAGAAGCACAACGGGTCAGACTAGGGATTGATTCCCACGCGTTTAATGCCTTTGCATGCATGCGCCTGGCGTTGATTTCCCTCTCTCTCTCTACGATTTGGTAAGTTCCTTTTTTACCGTGTTTGTTACGTTTCCTAGTAAGTGCTTGCAAGGTAGTTTCATACGTGGGATTTGTACACTAATTATGAGTTAATTTCCTTTGAGTCACCACATATTTGTTGCTAAGCTACTGAAAAAATGGATCAGCCATGCACTAAATACATAGGTATGGTACATTAGAAAAAGGAATAAGGGTTAGAGAAAATGAGCGCTTGTATGCGAAAGTTCTATGTATATACTCATGTTGCAGAATGGTAAAAAACAAATTAAATTGGATAGCACGAATGAGTAATGGAGGAGGAGGTGTCGCGAGCAATGGGATTAAATGGCGAAAGCGTTGATTTAGGAGAGACTCAAAGGATCGCCTCGATTTCGAGATGAAATTAAAGGAGTCTCTGCAACCAAACCATAATTCAAGGTGATTGAGTCTCGGGTATACATCCGACTAAATCCTTGCCACACGATGGATGCCTTTTGCATGGGGAGTTGATCACGATTTGTTGAGTTTCCCTATTTATATTTGACAATATTTGTTATGTTTCCTCAAATAACTACAGATAGTTCCATGCGTGGGATTTTTACACTAACTATAATTTATTTCCTAATTACTATTGTGAATCGCATCAGATCTGTTACTAAGATACTGAAAAAATCGATCAACCTTGCACTAAATAGAAAGACACGTATCAGAGAAGGTTGCTAGATATACATGATGGTAATCGGGGATTTCCCCGATGAACCGCTGGTGTTAATTATGTTTAACAATATACTTCTATATGACTACACTCAGAATATTTTTTTTTTGACGAGGGTACTACTCACAGATTCAAGGGTGTGCTCAAAATCAGAAACCTGTGAGTGGTGTCCTAGTCTCCTAGATGATGGAAACAACCCAGCCTAGTATACACGTTATAGAGCAAACATAGAAAGAAAATTGGCTCCAGGAGCACAAGGCCACAAGAAGGTGCTTGGGTGATTTTACTTTCACACAGGAGCACACACCTTTTTATTTTTATTTTTATTTTGGAGCAACCAATTTCATATAGATAAATCATATGGTCTGACTACATACTGAAACCGGAAAGATAATAACCACGAAGCAACGATCAACATCCACCATAGGTACGATGACCAACCAGCTCACAAACACTAAACATAACAAGATTCAGGACCGAGACCAGGCGCGGCTCGAAACCCTCAAATGAAAATAAATCGACTCGACAACAAACCAAAGAAACCAAGCTAAAAGGCACAGGAAGAAGCGCATACATACATACATGCATACATACATACATACATATATGTGAGCATTTGAATTTCCGCAATCTTTGCATGCTGATGAACATTCTACTGTGCCATGCCAGCAGGAAAATCAATCTCAGGCGCCGTCGCAAATCCATCAAAATGAAAGAGATTTGGTACATATAAATCATCACTAGCCCGTGTTGAATCAAATCAAAGGCACCTAATCCATATACAAATAAGTATCAGCTACAACCAAACCAAACACTACAGGTTTGTACATATATGATCATCTTTACCAGAAGATGATTCCCTCACTAACAGGTTAAAATAACTCCCACCACATTACACTACCCAAAAAAGGGGCAAAACGCCCAGCTCCAGTGCTTAGAGAAACCGACCAACTCAAGGGCTTTGACCTGTCTTCGACGATTGGTAGTGAGCGCCTCAAAAACTTGTTCTGTCTCGGCCGAGGGCTCAATAGGATCCTTCGTTGCTGCAGTAGAAACATGACACAGAACATGGTTCACTATGTCGCTTTATGGTTCATTCCTGCTAGTCCATAATCCCCAAATGACAAGTGCTCCCTAGAATCATATTTCAGCTAAGAAACTAGTCTTAAACATAACCAGGTATCCAGTACCAAAACTAACAAAAAAAACAAAGAAAAGTGGAGCAACAAGATACTGGAAAAGAAAATTCATTCTGGTGGCCAACGGTCTAATTAACCAGCACAGGAATCAATGCCAATGACAAGATAATCACAATCAATATTGTGGCAGCCAGAAGACGAACACACAAACACAGGACTCGCCTGGACTGAGGAAGAGGTGGCCACCACTGTCGCGGTTGCCACACATAACAGCTACTCCCTCCGTTTCTAAATATAAGCCCTTTTAGGGATTTCAACATGAGTGTAGATTCACTTATATTTAGGAACGGAGGGAGTAGAACACTAGCACCTGCACTGCACATACGTGTACTAACTATCAACACATTGATCTTGAACAAAATAGAGATTATTGCATGGTTTTAACTTAAGAGAAGACTGACTTTATTTCATGTAATCATGTATATCCACATGACACCCCACAAGCCAACGCCTACACAGCATGGTGTCTGGGGAGGAGACCAAGCAGTTACCTGATCCACCGTCGAAGGAGAGGTGGTTGCAGCAGACTGAACTCACTGCCAGGGAGAGAACAGCTGCCAGGTGCTCATTGACAAGTCTTGCACTCACAAGTATATGTCAGCAATAGAAGGTGCAAGGGTTGATGCTGTGACGCACAATCAACTATGCAATTACCTGCAACAAAAAGAACAGGTCTTGCTCACTAGATCATCCAGCAAGACGATGAGGCAGGAAACACGCAGCCAAATCATCAATCCGTGTTACTTATATGCTAACGCATCAGTACTTTCCAAAGTTAAAGGATCATTTAATAAAATATATCTCATTAGATCACTACTTTATAATGGTATAAAAACAAGAAAAACATTGCGTTCACATTTCGCCCAGCAAGGCAACTAGAAACACAAACTACATCATATAGTTTGCTCCATAATAGGGAAAGGCGCCATTTTGATTAGTTGGATGGCTCAGTTTTCATATTTTGAATCCGACTATCAGTGGCACTTGGAAATAATAATCCACCCAGCAAGCTCATAGGGGAAGAAAATGCATCTTTTGAAGGCACCAGATCAGTGCAACAAGAGAGATTTATCCATGTACATCAGCAAGTTCGTTGCTAATGTGAGAACTTACAAAACAAGAAATCGCTAGGGTTAAACCTAAGGTTCATATAGGGTGTCCAGCACAGAATCATGGTATACTCTTACGGATCTGCACGCATAAGAGACCTAGGGATCGAACTATGATATCACTGCTGTAAAACGATGGCACAAATTATTATACCAGAAGCCCGAGAGGCACAAACGTTGGCATCACAACCCACCATGAGATACCAAAACACTAAGCTTGTCATGGCGCAATGGCCATAGGCACACAAGTGCATGAGATAAAGTAGAGCGGAGAGGACTGGAGGGGTTTACCCACGTGAGAGAGGAACAGAGGTTTGTATGGCCAGTACACTTTTGCCTTGATTTCCTTGAGGCTCTCTGAATTTGTGCTGCTTGCACAACATGATCTTGGAGTGAATCCGTCCTTTGGCTTGAAACGCCTACATGAAGAACACATTCAGGGTTAAAAACAATTTACCGCTTGCAACCTACTACAAAGTGCAATCTGCTCACTCAACACTACAAAGATTGACAAGAGAATAGTTGGAGGCTTGGTCCACACAAACTAAGCCCTAGGAAATGAAGGCGTACAGGTGGACAAACATCTCAAAAGAGAACACAGAATGATCACCAACTATTGCTATCAAGGATCAAGAAGATCCCTAACCAGGAATTTCAAACAAAAACAAGGCAACACTATGACATTTCTCTAACCTACAAAACTAAAGCCTTCTTAATCAAAATGTCGACATAACTCACACATGAATCTCGATATTTTTGTGTCCATGTTCTAAACCCAGATAATCGCGATCAGATTCATTCCAAATCTATGATAAGATGTATGGAATCTCAAATGGAGTGTCGACGTCAATAAACTACAAACAAAAATTAAGGAACACTCGATGATTAACTTCCAAGAGTATCACCTAGTCAACTAATCAAGATCAAAGTAATTCTGACATAATAAAGAGGACACAAATTATACCTTACATGACAAGCTGCTGTCATGATCTTCTTGCAATTGATTTCTTGTGTGAAATGGAAACATCATAACTTTGTTCCAACAGACTAAAGAGTAGAGTGCTCTCAAATGTCCTGAAGATACGAAAAAGAATTAGCTACAGTATCCAGTAAGACAACCAGCAAGCTAGGCAGACAAAAAAACATCACACCCCGCATATCTGCAAGATAATTACCATGTGCAAAAGGGTCTAAGACAATCGGTTGATTTTGACTTGATTTCCTCGTGTCTCTCTGAATTTGTATTGCTTGTAGAGTATGCCCTCGGAGTGAAGTCCTTCGGCTTGAAAGCATGGAAAGTGCTGCAGCCTAAAGATGGTAAGGTTAAAGTTGGCGGTCGCAGTCACTCGATACTAGAAAGATTGAAAGAGCTTACTTACCCATTTGCAACATAGACCAACGAGGATGCCTTGTTGTACTGTATGGCCATTATGGGCATGGTTGGGTCATTGCTGCACAGAAGATCATAACTATTAGATAACATTTGGAACGTGACTAGCTAAAGAAAAATAAGCAAGCAAAAGAACCATTGCTGTGTTTTTAAAGGCAGCAACACTAACATGTCCATTATGCTCACTTAACGAAGGATTGACTGATGTTTTCGAAAACGGAAGGCTGTGATGAAGTACACCGCCACTTACCGTTGGCTGGGTAGCCCAATCTTGTGTCTGAAGGCCAAAAAACAATGCATCTTTTAGTTCAACCTTGAATTTACATACATATATATAATGAACAAAAGAAGAGCAAACGGTAAGCCACGGTTCAAAACAGAGTAGCTCCGAATAATCATTTCTCGTAGTTTCCGTTGTTAGTTTTCATTCAGTCTCATAAATGGTGGTTATTTTTATTTCCATGCTTCACGAGAAAAAACACTCCACGATCATCCCAACACGAGCAACAACATAGAGACTAGTACTGAAGAAAGGGTAGGGAGCTAGAACAATAGAACACCTTCTATCTTTGTCAATTAGCATTCCTACTGGATAAAAGAAAAGAATGATATATTTCAGATTCCGACACAGGCATAATAAAAAAAGGCTCGGCCATTAATGGTACCAACGGCTGGGCATTAACAAACTTACCACTTTTTTTAAAAGTTGTGCATTATTTGGAACTCGTAGATGAAACCACAATTTGCAGTGTCACAGAGAATTGGTTTATCTGCTATAACAACTTATGGCTTTAGGATTTTTACACAATTCAAGTGCCCAGTATTTATGTTTTGAACCATTAAATCTTTTGTAGGAGCCTTTGCTGGTAGAGTTGAGGAACATGAATGAAGCTAAGTTATAAGGTAAAGAACACAATCCATCATGTCCAGTTAAACTGACAACCAAATGGAATCAGATGAACATGAACATGCAGGTGACCAGAAGCACATCACAATATCAAGCCATTGGTTTCATGTCTGGTACAAAGGCCATGAACCCAAAGTTGGAGAATTGCGGGAGGAGAAGAGCATTCTTACCACCATGTGCCCGTCTTTGTCGGCGGGAACATCCAAGGGCAGCGATGGCTTCTCAGACTAGTCTAAGGCATCATTCTCCTTGGCGTCCATGAGCTGTACCTGCACGTGCAACCTTGGTTGAATTCCACCACTGTTTAGTCAGACGAGAAGTGCACCATAGCTAAATACACACTAGAGTCTTACCTTGTTTAAGCCATGGACGTTGTGGAACAGATGAAGAGGAGGATGGCCACGGCGGAGACAAGGGTGGCAGCCGAACACCCCAATCTACTAGTGACGCAGAGTTGTCGATGACATGAAAAACTCTAACATCCTGTTCAGTCTGTCAGGGCAATCAAAATAGTACACACGTAAGCAAAACTAGGTTTGGATAAATGCACAAGCAAGAACAATATATGTTCTTATTAGAGAAGAACTAGACCACAATAAAACGGTCATTCATGACCTACAACTATGCAAAAGTAAACACAGGATAAAATCTAAGCTACAATAGAAAATGGGGAGCATCCAACATCAATGACCATATGGAATGAGCCATTTGACCATCTTTGGCGTATTGTGATTGTGATTGACTAGTTAAGCATATTTAGCATCACAGCAACCTAAAGCCTACCTATGAAACACACTGATAGCCAGGACAAGAATATGAGCTACAACAACATTAGATATTTGTAAGCCTTAACAGAATATTAATGATTGCAATAAACCATGCCAACATATGCAAGCAAAAAGGAAAGTTATTGGAAGATAACCACAAGCACAGAACAATATCAAGTCAATGTCCATGGCTGGCACTAAGGCCATGAACCCAAAGTGGGAGAAGTGAGGGGAGGAGAAGAGTATTCCTACCACCAAGCACCCGTATCCGTTGGCGGCAGGACCCGAGGACGGCGATGGCTTCACAGACTGGTCTAAGGCATCATTCTCCTTGACGTCGACGAGTTGTACCTGCACGTGCAACCCTGACTAAATTCCACCACTGTTTAGTCAGCCGAGAAGTGCACAATAGCTGAATACACACTGGAGTCTTACCTTACTTTAGCCATGTATGTTGTGGAGCAGAGGAGTAGGACGTGGCAATGCGGAGACGAGGGCAGCGGCCGCCTTCCCCAATCTACTAGTGAAGCAGAGTTGTCGGTGACACGAAAACCTTTGCAGTCTGACATGGCAATCAAAACAGTACACACATAAGCAAAACTAGCTTCGGATGAATGCACAGGCAAGAACAAGATAGTATGTACTTATTAGAGAAGAACTAGACGACAATAGAACAGAGTCATTCATGATCCAAGAACAACATAGTATGTAAAAGGTAAGCACTCACAAGTACTTGGTGATTTCTGAAGAAAATAGTTACACATAAGACACCATGATTATCAGTTATTCTCAACAGCTGGATCATAGCTTCAGTACTTGCGCCCTCAAGACTGAATATTTGTCGCTTGTTGGTTACCCCTACAAAGTACATGCAAGTCCAAGTTATTATACTGAAAGAAACAACAGCCATGATAAGATCTTCTCTGCATACTTACCCATAGAAGATTTCTAACAGGCACCCTATCTGTGACATGGCGGGTTACAAGCAACCCAAAGTCTGCAAATGCATAATCCCAATCTCAGCTGAAACTCTATTCAACTAGCTAGAATTGCATTACGAACATCAAATAGCAATATCACTGTCCATTGCACGAAAACTAATTTCCCTACTACAATGATGTCGGTCGATGCATCGGAACTATTCCTATCAGTGTGCAGACGAACAGTTCTGACTTCTGAATTTCAGCTACTAAACTATGGACATGTCCGTGCAGCAACAAAAAGACTAGCTTAAGTAGTTGGGCAGCGCATGAGTAGTCGAGTCTAGCTCCTCTTATACAAATTAAGCTCGACTCGTGCTAATTGGACCCAGCGGGAAGTCCATTTCGTCGGAGACAAAGAGCGGGAAGTCCTGTCGCCGCCATGTTCTATGGCCAACTGCTCTGAATCTACTGGAGACATGTCGTCCAGTTTGTTTCTGTACACAAAAAAACAAGCTGAGCAAGTGGGGTACAGAGGCACAGCCGACGGTGCAGCTCAGCACGTACTCCTATATATGCGTCTGCCAATACACGCAACAACAAATACAACATTTTTTCAGAACGCCAGTGCCTGATTTTGGCACAAACATGCATGGCATATCGTATGACGCATAATGCGAGATCATCTGAACCCGGGGTGTGAGAGCGCCCCTCCCCCAAAGATTCAGTGAATAGAGAATCCGAGGTTGATGCTAAACAGCAGACCTTTCAAGAATCAAATACTGGCAATCATATCATAGTATCCAGTTAAGACATGAATGAATTTACAACTCTAAGCAAAAGCCTTAAGCTAGAAAAATAAGCACGAGACAGTGAATAGAATAGCAACGGTGAACCCTAACAAATAAAACTGGGGATTTTAGGGAAACCAAGCAAGCAATTGGGTGCATCCTGCAGAGACCATGTAGCATGCATGTGAGGCAATCAATTGAGCGCCCAATCGAGCGAGCCTAATTGGACATGGCCGTGGCACCAAGCAGGCCACGAGGTGAGAGAAATTGGAGGTGAAGGAGAGAGACAAGGAGAGGGAGAGGGGACCTTCCTTGAAGGGCTCCATTCCATGGTGCGGTCGTCGTCGAGAGCGGAGTTGGTGTCCTCACGCGCGCAGAAGAGCGGCGTCGGAGGGCACGGCCGCGCCGTCGTCGCCGACGGCAGGGCACGGCTGTGCGTGCCGCCCCCTCCTCCTCTCCAGACGCACTAGCGTGAGGAAGGCGGAGTCTTGGGCGGCCGGGCACACCGAGCACCTGCGTCGAGGCCGCCCCGAGCGCGGATCCTGGAGCCTCACTTCGCCGCGGCCGGCAGGACGAGCAGATCGGGGAGCGCCGCCGGCCTACTCACCGGGTCCATACGGAAGCGCGATAGCCGAGGGAGAGAAGGGGCTGGCGGTGGGTGAGATGGAGATGGAGGAAGGCGAGGGGCGGTGGCTGCGCATCGGAGTCAGAGATGGGGGCGGCGGCGGCGGCTGCGGCGGCGCGTCGGGAGAGGAGAGGAGAGGATGTGGGGTGTCAGGGTGATTGACGGTCAAAATTTCCTTTTTCAGTTCCTTCACTTTCTCTTTTTCATCTTCACTTTCACTTTGAACCCTGACACCCCGAGTATGAGGCGCAATTTTTTTCACTTTTTCACTTTTTCACTTCCTGTCGGTAGTTTTGGACCCAATATTTTTCAGACGAAAACTTGGTGATTGACGGTCAGAATTCCCGAGTTATAACAGTGGGTGGGTTGACAGGCCTCGTCTCTATGTCCGCTGCATTGCTAGTACACGGACAAACACGTCTGCGACGTTTGGGGCCGTTGTGGTCCGCGGCCGCCAAGCCCGGGCCTTCCTATATCCGCCCCACATTTGGGTTGGGTTTGAGGGATGCCGGTTACCCAGGACGTTTGGGGTCGTTATTTGGTCGGTCAGTGACCGGACCGTCCGTCATGCTTGTTTTTCTTTTTTTTTTGGTCGGTCAGTGACCGGGCAGTCAGACCGGATGTTTGAGGCGGCTACGAGGCGTACGGATGTAAATGCTCTAACGACGCGTGCATTTTTTTCATTTTCCTTTTTCTTTTTGGAGAGCCTTGATTACGTGTACTAGCAGGGGTAAAAAAACGAGATTCGATGCACGCTCGGATCGACCTCAACTCAAACGCCCGGCAGGATCGGACAAATACGCATGCGTGCCAAAATCAATCGGCCGGATCGACCTCAACATATTGTTAAGTATGAGTTGTGAATCCTTGACTTGACATCAATCTAGCGATGGCGCTGCCCTCCGTCGACACATGACGTGTGGGTCCTACATGTTTGCTTAACCGCCAGCACATGTTGCCGCGCCAATCCCACATGTCACTACCAGAGCCCGGGGTTGTGCAACGACGGGAGGCGGGACGAACGAGCACTAGTAGAAAAGGGGGCAATGGTCCAGGCCGGTCCAGCCCATTAGTCCCGGTTCAATCCAGAACCGGGACCAATGGGGGCATTGGACCCGGTTCTTGAGCCCCGGGGGCCGGCCGGGCCACGTGGGCCATTGGTCCCGGTTCGTCTGGACCTTTTGGTCCCGGTTGGCGGGACGAACCTGGACCAATGTGCCTTGCTCCTGGCCCACCACCATTGGTCCCGGTTGGGGGGATGAACCGGGACCAAAGTCTTCCCTTTAGTCCCGGTTCATGCTACGAACCGGGAACAATTAATTGCCTATATATACCCCGCGAGCAGAGCACTCTCACTGCTCTATTTTTCGTGGCCGGTGAGGAGAGAGCTTTGTGTTGCTCTAGCTCACCTCCTATACACACGAGGTGTTCGATGGAATGCCCGAGCCACACTACTTAAGCTTTCTCCTCTCCAAGCTCCACCTCCAAGCTCCATTTTTCTCAATATTTGTCTAGGTTTAGCGGTCCGTCACGTCCCGTCCCCGTCTTCACCGCCGTCGATCGCCCGCGTCGCCGGCACCACCGTGGTGAGCCTCTTGTTCTTATCTTCTTTCTGAAAGGAAAAAACTCTTACTTCTATGTTTATATAGATACTTGTATAATTTTCTTACTTTTATTATTGCATCTTATATAGTGCGATGGTTTTGGTATCCGCCCCCGTCGGCCCTCGTCCTGTCTATGATTCAGATGTGGTATATATTATCTTTTCATAACTATTGGTTCATTTATTGTTTATGACAATTATGTCGACCAACGTAACACAGATTTTATTTATCTAGGAGGTTGTTGAACCAGAAATTCCAACCGACCCTATTGTCGAGAGGTTAAATTTAGTTGAAGAAGAAAACAATTTGTTGAAGGAAAAAATTAGAAAAATTGAGGAGGAGAAGATGATATTGGAGTTGCATGCTGCGGATGTCGTCGATGATCACAAGATCAAGATGGATGCAATGCGCTTGAAGATTAGAAAGATTAGAAAATATGCCATTCATACCGAGGCTTGGTATCATTATGCCGTTGGATCAGTTTGTTACATTTGTTGCGATTATGATCGCATTTGTTTTGGCATTGAAATGTTTTACATAGTTTCAGTGTATGGTTTAATTAATTTAGATGCTCTGCAGAGCTTTATGTTGTTAGATGAGAACTATGTATGTACTTTGGTTTTAATGTGATGATGAACTTCTATTAATTTGGTCACTTAATTATATAATGCACGCAGATGAACCGGCAATGGATGTACAGTTCAAGACACACCTCCGAGTACATTAAGGGCGTGCATGATTTTCTCGAAGTGGCTGAGGCAAACAAGCAGAATGGTTTTATGTGTTGTCCATGCCCTGTATGTGGGAATACGA
Organism: Triticum aestivum; assembly: GCF_018294505.1. Taxonomy (NCBI): domain Eukaryota; kingdom Viridiplantae; phylum Streptophyta; class Magnoliopsida; order Poales; family Poaceae; genus Triticum; species Triticum aestivum. The sequence continues at coordinate 36,257,141 of NC_057798.1, read as the reverse complement.
AGTCTTACTCTGATCGGAAAATCCTCCACACCCACCTGCTTTACAAGGGTTTCATGCCACACTATAATGTTTGGACGAGGCACGGAGAAATAGGGGTTATGATGAAGATGGCGAAGAAGAAGAGTACGATGAGAACTATGTGCCCCCTGAATACGGTGATGCTCCTGAAGATCAAGAGGAACCAGACGATATGCACGATGATGCTACAATGGGTGAAGCTGCTGAAGATCAAGAGGAACCAGACGATGTGCCCGATGATGATGATCTCCGCCGGGTCATTGTCGATGCAAGGACGCAATGCGAAAGTCAAAAGGAGAAGCTGAAGTTCGATCACATCCTAGAGGAGCACAAAAAAGGGTTGTACCCCAATTGCGAAGATGGCAACACAAAGCTGGGTACCGTACTGGAATTGCTACAGTGGAAGGCAGAGAATGCTGTGCCTGACAAAGGATTTGAGAAGCTACTTAAAATATTGAAGAAGAAGCTTCCAAAGGATAACGAATTGCCCGACAGTACATACGCAGCAAAGAAGGTCGTATGCCCTCTAGGATTGGAGGTGCAGAAGATACATGCATGCCCTAATGACTGCATCCTCTACCGCGGTGCATACAAGGATCTGAACGCATGCCCGGTATGCGGTGCATTACGGTATAAGATCAGACGAGATGACCCTGGTGATGTTAACGGCGAGCCCCCCAGGAAGAGGGTTCCTGCGAAGGTGATGTGGTACGCTCCTATAATACCACGGTTGAAACGTCTGTTCAGAAACGGAGAGCATGCCAAGTTGATGCGATGGCACAGTGAGGACCGTAAGAAAGACGGGAAGTTGAGAGCACCCGCTGACGGGTCGCAGTGGAGAAAAATCGAGAGAAAGTACTGGGATGAGTTTGCAAGTGAGCTAAGGAACGTATGGTTTGCTTTAAGCGCGGATGGCATTAATCCTTTCGGGGAGCAAAGCAGCAATCACAGCACCTGGCCCGTCACTCTATGTATGTATAACCTTCCTCCTTGGATGTGCATGAAGCGGAAGGGCATTATGATGCCAGTTCTCATCCAAGGCCCTAAGCAACCCGGCAATGACATTGATGTGTACCTAAGGCCATTAGTTGAAGAACTTTTAGAGCTGTGGAATGGAAACGGTGTACGTACGTGGGATGAGCACAAACAGGAGGAATTTAACCTAAAGGCGTTGCTGTTCGTGACCATCAACGATTGGCCCGCTCTCAGTAATCTTTCAGGACAGACAAACAAGGGATACCATGCATGCACGCACTGTTTACTTGACACCGATAGTATATACCTGGCAAGCTGCAGGAAGAATGTCTACCTGGGCCATCGTCGATTTCTTCCGACCAACCATCAATGTCGAAAGAAAGGCAAGCATTTCAAAGGCGAGGCAGATCACCGGAAGAAGCCCGCCATGCGTACCGGTGATCACGTACTTGCTATGGTCAATGATTTACACGTAATCTTTGGAAAGGGTCCCGGCGGACTAGCTGTTCCGAGTGACGCTGGGGGACACGCACCCATGTGGAAGAAGAAATCTATATTTTGGGACCTACCCTACTGGAAAGACCTAGAGGTCCGCTCTTCGATCAACGTGATGCATGTGACGAAGAACCTTTGCGTGAACCTGCTAGGCTTCTTGGGCGTGTATGGGAAGACAAAAGATACAACTGAGGCACGAGAGGACCTGCAACGTTTGCACGAAAAAGACGGCATGCCTCCAAAGTAGTATGAAGGTCATGCCAGCTATGCTATTACCAAAGAAGAGAAGGAAATCTTCTTTGAATGCCTGCTTAGTATGAAGGTCCCGACTGGCTTCTCGTCGAATATAAAAGGAATAATAAATATGGCAGAGAAAAAGTTTCAGAACCTAAAGTCTCATGACTACCACGTGATTATGACGCAACTGCTTGCGGTTGCATTGAGGGGGCTTCTACCGGAAAACGTCCGATTAGCCATTGTGAAGCTATGTGCATTCCTCAATGCAATATCTCAGAAGGTGATCGATCCAGAAATCATACCAAGGCTAAGGAGTGATGTGGTGCAATGTCTTGTCAGTTTCGAGCTGGTGTTCCCACCATCCTTCTTCAATATCATGACGCACGTCCTAGTTCATCTAGTTGACGAGATTGTCATTCTGGGCCCCGTATTTCTACACAATATGTACCCCTTTGAGAGGTTCATGGGAGTCCTAAAGAAATATGTCCGTAACCGTGCTAGGCCAGAAGAAAGCATCTCCATGGGCCATTAAACAGAGGATGTCATCGGGTTTTGTGTTGACTTCATTCCTGGCCTTAAGAAGATAGGTCTCCCTAAATCGCGGTATGAGGGGAGACTGACTGGAAAAGGCACGCTTGGAAGGGACTCAATAATATGCAGGGACGGATATTCTTGGTCTCAAGCACACTACACAGTTCTACAGAACTCTACCTTGGTGACCCCGTATGTCGATGAACACAAGAACAGTCTGCGCTCCAAACACCCGGAGCAGTGCGACGACTGGATTACATGTGAACACATCAGGACTTTCAGCAGTTGGTTGGAAGCACGTATCAGAGGTCACAACACTGTTTGTGATAAGCTGTACTTATTATCCAGGGGACCATCTTTGACTGTATTGATTTGGAAAGGATACGAGATAAATGGGAATACATTTTACACGATTGACCAAGATCAAAAGAGCACCAACCAAAACAGCGGTGTCCGCTTTGATGCAACAACCGAGAGGGGAAATGACACATATTATGGTTACATAGTGGACATATGGGAACTTGACTACGGACATGATTTTAAGGTCCCTTTGTTTAAGTGCAAATGGGTCAATGTGTCAGGAGGCGGGGTACAGGTAGACCCACAGTAAGGAATGACAACAGTGGATCTGAAAAATCTTGGGTACACTGAAGAACCGTTCGTCCTAGCCAATGATGTGGCACAGGTTATCTATGTGAAGGACATGTCTACCAGACCGAGAAAGAGAAAAGATAAGGAAGTGAATACATCATACGATGAGCCAAAGCGCCACATAGTTCTTTCAGGAAAAAGGGACACCGTGGGAGTGGAGGACAAGACAGACATGTCTGAAGATTATGAAAAGTTTCATGAAATTCCTCCCTTTAAAGTCAAGGCTGACCCCAGCATCCTGATAAACGATGTGATTATCCATGGTTACGGCGCAATAAGCAAATGACACAAGCGAAGAAAAAGTGAAGACTTTCTCCCGCAACTATTATGATGATACCATGTCAACTTTGTAACTGACGAGTATGATACCATTGTCCGTTTTGTAAATGCACATGCTATGTGTGGGTCAATTTATGATACCATGCCAACTTTCAACTTTTTCATAGTTCATTTGAAATGCTTTAATGTCTTATGGTTTGGCCCTCGTAATAATTAAAAATAGCAACAATAAGTATTTTGTTGTAAGTAGAAACAAAATAAAATAAATAAAGCAAGAAAGAAAACAAAAAAACAAAAAAGTGGAAAGTTTATAATTTTCCTAAAACTAAAAGCAAAAAGAATTAAAAATAAAGCAAAAAACAAAAGAAAATAAATAATGCACAAAACAAAACAAAAAAACTGGAAAAAATAAAAATAGCAACAATAAGTAAAGAAAACAAAAAAAACAAAAAAAATGCCCCCCACTGGGCCCGCGCGGCCTGAATACGATTTGAATCCCTACTATGGGCCAGGATTCAGGCCCGCAGTAGGCCCAGAAGGCCCATCAGGCAAAGCAGTCGCAAGTAGGCCCATAAGCCTGCAGTAGAGAGGAGTTCGAGAGGGGTGCGGCAGTGGGGCTTATAAACCACTGCGCGTACCTCTCAACTAGCGAGGTGGGACTAAACTTTGGCCCCGATGCGGGCAGCACAGCGGCCTTTGGTCCCGGTTGGTGGCTCCAACCGG
>NC_057798.1:36106619-36252035 GCF_018294505.1 Triticum aestivum | reverse complement strand
CTCTCCCTCCCTCTCTCCCTCCCTCTCTCTCCCCCTCTCTCCCTCCCTATCTCTCTCTCTCTCTCTCTCTCTCTCTCCGGTAGGCGCCGCACCCAAGAGAAGAAAGATCACCATGGCGGAGGGTGATTGCTCAGTTCAGGCAATATGGATCTCCAATTATTCCCAGATCATGAGGTACGAGAATAGGATTTTTTTTCTCTCTTCTGATTTGTGCACTTGATTATCACTACCTCTGTAAACTAATATTCCATCCTTAAATAAATATAAGGGTGTTTATATAGCTAAAATAGTGATCTAATTGCTCTTATATTTGTTTAAAAAGGGAGTATTAAACTTTGTAGATCACTACTTCAGTGGTCAAAAAAACCTTATATAGTTTATAAAAAATCTTAAATTAATTTAGATCACTACTTTAGTGATCATGGATGCGGATGCGTACAAGTAGATACTGAGGTGTGGCAGATGATTGCTCGGTAGCACTTGATGGTTAGTAGGAAAAAGTTCACCCTCCGTCCCAAATTACTTGTCGCTCAATTGGGACCATTTGAGTGACAAGTTATTTAGGATGGAGTATGAGACGTGTGGAGGAAATTACTCGCTCCAAGTTCATATAAATTTTAGCAGTTACCGAGAAGAGGTACAAGACAGTACACGCATTTACTAAAAGTGTGGCTATATGTTAGAACACATCAAGTACAGAGAACTAACTAACTACACTTCTATGATTTGTATTACCTATTCCTTTCAATACTCTTGTGAGTACAAAATGCATTAATGAGGATGAATGGTCAAATATGGTGTCACATAAAAGGATCAGGCGAGCGGGAGCACACAAGCGAGTTTTTGCTAAACAAATTACAGAATTAACGCAAGAAAGTCACATACCTCATGTGCAGAACCTACATATTTGCTGCCATCTCCTAACATTTCTTGGGCAACTGGATGCTGAGGGAAAAGGTGTGTGCTTCTATGAACCTTTTTGCTTTACCAAAGGAAAACTGGCCTGCACTTTCCTTACGCGTACGCATGAAGCGCCTGTTTTAAAATTAAAGTTATAACCAAGCAAAAAAACATATTTTAAGCATGCTAATGTATTGGTCAGTAGTGAATGGATGGAAAACCCCATGTATTCATGCTACACAATCCAACATATGTGGTATGATGTATGCGGGATAAATACCCATCAGATTATAAACGTATCGACTACTACTTCAGAGAAACAGATCGTCAAAAGTGAACCTAACATTGCAACAAGAACCTGCTTCTTGAACATATGTGTACAGGACGTAACAACCCATGATGAGGAAATGAATATCATTTAGCAAACACTGACAGACATTAAGTTACTCGTAATAGGACATATATACTGGTGAAGAGACAAGTGTGTGCTCTGCGAACCATTTCTTTAAGAAAGAGAAACTTGTCTGCACTTTCGCATAGACATGAATGTTTTCAACAAGGATGCCACGGCCACACACCTTTCCCTCCATAACAGAGACACAATAATTACTTGTTCTGACGTAAATTCCGATAACCTCATTTCCAGTTGGCTTTGCACCTAGGAACTTCAAAAGTACACAAAAGTGTTACACGTGCACACATACTGGAGTATCTCCACCAAATCTCATATACATAAAAATAAATTGTTTATCTGAAAGTTCTAGCAAAACCACACCATATGGAGCACACATTCGCAGCTTCTGTTTATTTGGCTTTAGAAGCCAGCTTAAACATGAACAAGCAATAGTCAAAAAGCCACAGGGCGCAATGTAATAACATGAATCATCGCTTCATTCATCGTAGTACAAACCAAAGGCGGCACATACATGCTTGTACGAAGAAAACAAAATCAGTCACCTATACGGTAGTGCAGAACCAAAATTCCACTGGCTAGGTGATAATATTTTTTTAGAGACATGCTACTACTAGGAGACGAGACGTCGAAATGGAAACATGCACTCATCATGCTACATCAGATCAGGAACTAGCCAAGGAAGGAAAAAACGGTAGCGGCACTAACCTAACCAGTCCGCAAATTACGTGAACTAGAAGCACATATAGGGTGTGCTTCGCCGCATACCATTATATAAGATCACAGGAAAACGATTTTGCACAACTTTCCTAAAAAATATGAAGTCATGTTTGGCTTGTTCTGGCTAATATTATCTTACCCCAATTGCAGACAACCTTTCACATATATCTTTGATGGTAACCCACCATGACCTTATTTCCTTGATGTCGACGTGGAAAACAAGTTGTTGATATTGAAAGCGATTGGACATTTGTGCATTGTGAAACATCATGCACAAATAGTGCCCAAATAAGCAATTTAACAAATCTGGATGTCTGAAAAAGACCATAAACATCTGAATATCATTTGTTTTTTCACCATTAGAATTCAATGTTATAACAACATATAATATTGTCAGGTAGTGTGAATCAAATATTTACGGTTGGACGTAAAAAATATGCAAGGACACTCAAACGAACATAAAAACTTCCAAAGACCAAAGACATCATGAAACTAAGTATTATATACGAGAAGATAATTATTTCCTAATTATCATGCCTGATAGACAATGAACATACAAAGAAGTCATGCAATTACCTATAAATAAAGATTTACTATAAATAATTAAAAAATACTAGTAGCAAAACAAACAAAAAAGTTTAGTTCTTGCAAAGAATATCACAACAAGATAAAATAATCTCATAACGAACAACTGCAAATCGCATGCCAAATTCAGACAACCCTACTCCCATATTTGGATAAAGGCAACCTTACAGAAGCAAGAGAAACCAATGCACAAAGGAAACATCTGACAACAGTACCATGCATCCATCTCTTGCAATTGTTATCGACAATTTGAGCTTGGAGACCAAATCCAGGAATAGTCGCTTACATAAACGAAGCAACCAACTATCGAATCAACCATTTAAAATATGGACTATACTAGAAGCATATTACTACTCCATCATGCCTACTAGTTGCGTACCAAAAATCCCATGTTTTCATACCACACAATTCAACATATGTGGTACGATGTATGCAGAATAAACACTCATCAGATCATACAGCTATCAACTACTACCTCAATAAAACAGATGGCCAAAAGTGAACCTCACATTGCAACAAGAACCTGCTTCTTGAAAATATGTGTATAGGAAGTAACAAACGATGATTAGGAGACCCATATGCTTTATCAAACGCTGACAAACATTAAGTTACTCGTAATAGGACAAATATACCGCTAGGTATCCTGACCGACTCACTTGTGACAGACAAGTGTGTGCTCTATGAACCATTTTCTTATGAAAGAGAAACTTGCCTGCACTTTTAACATAGACATGAATGTTGTAAACAAAGATGTCACAGCCACAAACCTTTCCCTCCATAACATAGATACAATAATTACTTGTTCCAAAATCTATTCCGGTAACCTCATTTCCAGTTGGCTTTCCACCGAGGAACTTCAAAAGTACACAATAGTGTTACACATGCACGCATATTGTATCTCCAGCAAATAGTTGGAGATCAGTGCTACAAGAGAGATTTATCCATGTACATCAGCAAGTTCGTTGCTAATGTGAGAACTTACAAAACAAGAAATCGCTAGGGTTAAACCTAAGGTTCATATAGGGTGTCCAGCACAGAATCATGGTATAGTCTTACGGATCTGCACGCATAAGAGACCTAGGGATCGAACTATCATATCACTGTTGTAAAACGATGGCACAAATTATTATACCAGAAGCCCGAGAGGCACAAACGTTGGCATCACAACCCACCATGAGATACCAAAACACTAAGCTTGTCATGGCGCAATGGCCATAGGCACACAAGTGCATGAGATAAAGTAGAGCGGAGAGGACTGGAGGGGTTTACCCACGTGAGAGAGGAACAGAGGTTTGTATGGCCAGTACATTTTTGCCTTGATTTCCTTGAGGCTCTCTGAATTTGTGCTGCTTGCACAGCATGATCTTGGAGTGAATCCGTCCTTTTGCTTGAAACGCCTACATGAAGAACACATTCAGGGTTAAAAACAATTTACCGCTTGCAACCTACTACAAAGTGCAATCTGCTCACTCAACACTACAAAGATTGACAAGAGAATAGTTGGAGGCTTGGTCCACACAAACTAAGCCCTAGGAAATGAAGGCGTACAGGTGGACAAACATCTCAAAAGAGAACACAGAATGATCACCAACTATTGCTATCAAGGATCAAGAAGATCCCTAACCAGGAATTTCAAACAAAAACAAGGCAACACTATGACATTTCTCTAACCTACAAAACTAAAGCCTTCTTAATCGAAATGTCGACATAACTCACACATGAATCTCGATATTTTTGTGTCCATGTTCTAAACCCAGATAATCGCTATCAGATTCATTCCAAATCTATGATAAGATGTATGGAATCTCAAATGGAGTGTCGACGTCAATAAACTACAAACAAAAATTAAGGAAGACTCGATGATTAACTTCCAAGAGTATCACCTAGTCAACTAATCAAGATCAAAGTAATTCTGACATAATAAAGAGGACACAAATTATACCTTACATGACAAGCTGCTGTCATGATCTTCTTGCAATTGATTTCTTGTGTGAAACGGAAACATCATAACTTTGTTCCAACAGACTAAAGAGTAGAGTGCTCTCAAATGTCCTGAAGATACGAAAAAGAATTAGCTACAGTATCCAGTAAGACATCCAGCAAGCTAGGCAGACAAAAAAACACCACACCCCGCATATCTGCAAGATAATTACCATGTGCAAAAGGGTCTAAGACAATCGGTTGATTTTGACTTGATTTCCTCGTGTCTCTCTGAATTTGTATTGCTTGTAGAGTATGCCCTCGGAGTGAAGTCCTTCGGCTTGAAAGCATGGAAAGTGCTGCAGCCTAAAGATGGTAAGGTTAAAGTTGGCGGTCGCAGTCACTCGATACTAGAAAGATTGAAAGGGCTTACTTACCCATTTGCAACATAGACCAACGAGGATGCCTTGTTGTACTGTATGGCCATTATGGGCATGGTTGGGTCATTGCTGCACAGAAGATCATAACTATTAGATAACATTTGGAACGTGACTAGCTAAAGAAAAATAAGCAAGCAAAAGAACCATTGCTGTGTTTTTAAAGGCAGCAACACTAACATGTCCATTATGCTCACTTAACGAAGGATTGACTGATGTTTTCGAAAAAGGAAGGCTGTGATGAAGTACACCGCCACTTATCGTTGGCTGAGTAGCCCAATCTTGTGTCTGAAGGCCAAAAAACAATGCATCTTTTAGTTCAACCTTGAATTTACATACATATATATAATGAACAAAAGAAGAGCAAACGGTAAGCCACGGTTCAAAACAGAGTAGCTCCGAATAATCATTTCTCGTAGTTTCCGTTGTTAGTTTTGATTCAGTCTCATAAATGGTGGTTATTTTTATTTCCATGCTTCACGAGAAAAAACACTCCACGATCATCCCAACACGAGCAACAACATAGAGACTAGTACCGAAGAAAGGGTAGGGAGCTAGAACAATGGAACACCTTCTATCTTTGTCAATTAGCATTCCTACTGGATAAAAGAAAAGAATGATATATTTCAGATTCCGACACAGGCATAATAAAAAAAGGCTCGGCCATTAATGGTACCAACGGCTGGGCATTAACAAACTTACCACTTTTTTTTAAAGTTGTGCATTATTTGGAACTCGTAGATGAAACCACAATTTGCAGTGTCACAGAGAATTGGTTTATCTGCTATAACAACTTATGGCTTTAGGATTTTTACACGATTCAAGTGCCCAGTATTTACGTTTTGAACCATTAAGTCTTTTGTAGGAGCCTTTGCTGGTAGAGTTGAGGAACATGAATGAAGCTAAGTTATAAGGTAAAGAACACAATCAATCATGTCCACTTAAACTGACAACCAAATGGAATCAGATGAACATGAACATGCAGGTGACCAGAAGCACATCACAATATCAAGCCATTGGTTTCATGTCTGGTACAAAGGCCATGAACCCAAAGTTGGAGAATTGCGGGAGGAGAAGAGCATTCTTACCACCATGTGCCCGTCTTTGTCGGCGGGAACATCCAAGGGCAGCGATGGCTTCTCAGACTAGTCTAAGGCATCATTCTCCTTGGCGTCCATGAGCTGTACCTGCACGTGCAACCTTGGTTGAATTCCACCACTGTTTAGTCAGACGAGAAGTGCACCATAGCTAAATACACACTAGAGTCTTACCTTGTTTAAGCCATGGACGTTGTGGAACAGATGAAGAGGAGGATGGCCACGGCGGAGACAAGGGTGGCAGCCGAACACCCCAATCTACTAGTGACACAGAGTTGTCGATGACATGAAAAACTCTAACATCCTCTTCACTCTGTCAGGGCAATCAAAATAGTACACACGTAAGCAAAACTAGGTTTGGATAAGTGCACAAGCAAGAACAATATATGTTCTTATTAGAGAAGAACTAGACCACAATAAAACAGTCATTCATGATCTGCAACTATGCAAAAGTAAACACAGGATAAAATCTAAGCTACAATAGAAAATGGGGAGCATCCAACATCAATGACCATATGGAATGAGCCATTTGACCATCTTTGGCGTATTGTGATTGTGATTGACTAGTTAAGCATATTTAGCATCACAGCAACCTAAAGCCTACCTATGAAACACACTGATAGCCAGGACAAGAATATGAGCTACAACAACATTAGATATTTGTAAGCCTTAACAGAATATTAATGGTTGCAATAAACCATGCCAACATATGCAAGCAAAAAGGAAAGTTATTGGCAGATAACCACAAGCACAGAACAATATCAAGTCAATGTCCATGGCTGGCACTAAGGCCATGAACCCAAAGTGGGAGAAGTGAGGGGAGGAGAAGAGTCTTCTTACCACCAAGCACCCGTATCCGTTGGCGGCAGCACCCGAGGACGGCGATGGCTTCTCAGACTGGTCTAAGGCATCATTCTCCTTGACGTCGACGAGTTGTACCTGCACGTGCAACCCTGACTAAATTCCACCACTGTTTAGTCAGCCGAGAAGTGCACAATAGCTGAATACACACTGGAGTGTTACCTTAGTTTAGCCATGTACATTGTGGAGCAGAGGAGTAGGACGTGGCAATGTGGAGACGAGGGCAGCGGCCGCCTTCCCCAATCTACTAGTGAAGCAGAGTTGTCGGTGACACGAAAACCTTTACAGTCTGACATGGCAATCAAAACAGTACACACATAAGCAAAACTAGCTTCGGATGAATGCACAGGCAAGAACAAGATAGTATGTACTTATTAGAGAAGAACTAGACGACAATAGAACAGAGTCATTCATGATCCAAGAACAACATAGTATGTAAAAGGTAAGCACTCACAAGTACTTGGTGATTTCTGAAGAAAATAGTTACACATAAGACACCATGATTATCAGTTATTCTCAACAGCTGGATCATAGCTTCAGTACTTGCGCCCTCAAGACTGAATATTTGTCGCTTGTTGGTTACCCCTACAAAGTACATGCAAGTCCAAGTTATTATACTGAAAGAAACAGCAGCCATGATAAGATCTTCTCTGCATACTTACCCATAGAAGATTTCTAACAGGCACCCTATCTGTGACATGGCGGGTTACAAGCAACCCAAAGTCTGCAAATGCATAATCCCAATCTCAGCTGAAACTCTATTCAACTAGCTAGAATTGCATTACGAACATCAAATAGCAATATCACTGTCCATTGCACGAAAACTAATCTCCCTACTACAACGATGTCGGTCGATGCATCGGAACTATTCCTATCAGTGTGCAGACGAACAGTTCTGACTTCTGAATTTCAGCTACTAAACTATGGACATGTCCGTGCAGCAACAAAAAGACTAGCTTAGGTAGTTGGGCAGCGCATGAGTAGTCGAGTCTAGCTCCTCTTATACAAATTAAGCTCGACTCGTGCTAATTGGACCCAGCGGGAAGTCCATTTCGTCGGAGACAAAGATCGGGAAGTCCTGTCGCCGCCATGTTCTACGGCGAACTGCTCCGAATCTACTGGAGACATGTCGTCCAGTTTGTTTCTGTACACAAAAAAACAAGCTGACGGAAGTGGGGAACAGAGGCACAGCCGACGGAAGTGGGGAACAGAGGCACAGCCGACGGTGCAGCTCACCACGTACTCCTATATATGCGTCTGCCAGTACACGCAATAACAAATACAACATTTTTTCAGAACGCCAGTGCCTGCTTTTGGCACAAACATGCATGGGGTATCGGATGACGCATAATGCGAGATCATCTGAACCCGGGGTGTGAGAGCGCCCCTCCCCCAAAGATTCAGTGAATAGAGAATCCGAGGTTGATGCTAAACAGCAGACCTTTCAATAATCAAATACTGGCAATCATATCATAGTATCCAGTTAAGACATGAATGAATTTACAACTCTAAGCAAAAGCCTTAAGCTAGAAAAATAAGCACGAGACAGTGAATAGAACAGCAACGGTGAACCCTAAAAAATAAAACTGGGGATTTTAGGGAAACCAAGCAAGCAATTGGGTGCATCCTGCAGAGACCATGTAGCATGCATGTGAGGCAATCAATTGAGCGCCCAATCGAGCGAGCCTAATTGGACATGGCCGTGGCACCAAGCAGGCCACGAGGTGAGAGAAATTGGAGGTGAAGGAGAGAGACAAGGAGAGGAAGGGGACCTTCCTTGAAGGGCTCCATTCCATGGCGCGGTCGTCGTCGAGAGTGGAGTTGGTGTCCTCACGCGCGCAGAAGAGCGGCGTCGGAGGGCACGGCCGCGCCGTCGTCGCCGACGGCAGGGCACGGCTGTGTGTGCCGCCCCCTCCTCCTCTCCAGACGCACTAGCGTGAGGAAGGCGGAGTCTTGGGCGGCCGGGCACACCGAGCACCTGCGTCGAGGCCGCCCCGAGCGCGGATCCTGGAGCCTCACTTCGCCGCGGCCGGCAGGACGAGCAGATCGGGGAGCGCCGCCGGCCTACTCACCGGGTCCATCCGGAAGCGCGACAGCCGAGGGAGAGAAGGGGGTGGCGGTGGGTGAGATGGAGATGGAGGAAGGTGAGGGGCGGTGGCTGCGCATCGGAGTCGGAGATGGGGGCGGCGGCGGGCGGCTGCGGCGGCGCGTCGGGAGAGGAGAGGAGAGGATGCGGGGTGTCAGGGTGATTGACAGTCAAAAATTTCCTTTTTCACTTCCTTCACTTTCTCTTTTTCATCTTCACTTTCACTTTGAACCCTGACACCCCGAGTATGAGGCGCAAATTTTTTCACGTTTTCACTTTTTCACTTCCTGTCGGTAGTTTTGGACCCAATTTTTTTCAGACGAAAACTTGGTGATTGACGGTCAAAATTCCCGAGTTATAACAGTGGGTGGGTTGACAGGCCTCGTCTTTATGTCTGCTGCATTGCTAGTACACGGACAAACACGTCTGCGACGTTTGGGGCCGTTGTGGTCCGCGGCCGCCAAGCCCAGGCCTTCCTATATCCGCCCCACATTTGGGTTGGTTTTGAGGGATGCCGGTTAGCCAGGACGTTTGGGGTCGTTATTTGGTCGGTCAGTGACCGGACCGTCCGTCATGCTTGTTTTTCTTTTTTTTTGGTCGGTCAGTGACCGGGCAGTCAGACCGGATGTTTGAGGCGGCTATGAGGCGTCCGGATGTAAATGCTCTAACCGACGCGTGCATTTTTTTCATTTTCCTTTTCTTTTTGGAGAGCCTTGATTACGTGTACTAGCAGGGGTAAAAAACGAGATTCGATGCACGCTCGGATCGACCTCACTCAAAACGCCCGGCAGGATCGGACAAATACGCATGCGTGCCAAAATCAATTGGCCGGATCGACCTCAACATATTGTTAAGTATGAGTTGTGAATCCTTGACTTGACATCAATCTAGCGATGGCGCTGCCTCCGTCGACACATGACGTGTGGGTCCTACATGTTTGTTTAAACCGCCAGCACATGTTGCCGCGCCAATCCCACATGTCACTACCAGAGCCCGGGGTTGTGCAACGACGGGAGGCGGGACGAACGAGCATTAGTAGAAAAGGGGGCAATGGTCCAGGCCGGTCCAGCCCATTAGTCCCGGTTCAATCCAGAACGGGACCAATGGGGGCATTGGACCCGGTTCTTGAGCCCCGGGGGCCGGCCGGGCCACGTGGGCCATTGGTCCCGGTTCGTCTGGACCTTTTGGTCCCGGTTGGCGGGACGAACCTGGACCAATGTGCCTTCCTCCTGGCCCACCACCATTGGTCCCGGTTGGGGGGATGAACCGGGACCAAAGGCTTCCCTTTAGTCCCGGTTCATGCTACGAACCGGGACCAATTAATTGCCTATATATACCCCGCGAGCAGAGCACTCTCACTACTCTGTTTTTCATGGCCGGTGAGGAGAGAGCCTTGTGTTGCTCTAGCTCACCTCCTATGCACACGAGGTGTTCGATGGAATGCCCGAGCCACACTACTTAAGCTTTCTCCTCTCCAAGCTCCACCTCCAAGCTCCACTTTTCTCAATATTTTGTCTAGGTTTAGCGGTCCGTCACGTCCCGTCCCCGTCTTCACCGCCGTCGATCGCTCGCGTCGCCGGCACCACCGTGGTGAGCCTCTTGTTCTTATCTTCTTTCTGAAAGGAAAAAAACTCTTACTTGTATGTTTATATAGATACTTGTATAATTTTCTTACTTTATTATTGCATCTTATATAGTGCGATGGTTTTGGTATCCGCCCCGTCGGCCCTCGTCCTGTCTATGATTCAGATGTGGTATATATTATCTTTTCATAACTATTGGTTCATTTATTGTTTATGACAATTATGCCGACCAACGTAACATAGATTTTATTTATCTAGGAGGTTGTTGAACCGGAAATTCCAACCGACCCTATTGTCGAGAGGTTAAATTTAGTTGAAGAAGAAAACAATTTGTTGAAGGAAAAATTAGAAAAATTGAGGAGGAGAAGATGATATTGGAGTTGCATGTTGCGGATGTCGTCGATGATCACAAGATCAAGATGGATGCAATGCGCTTGAAGATTAGAAAGATTAGAAAATATGCCATTCATACCGAGGCTTGGTATCATTATGCCGTTGGATCAGTTTGTTACATTGGTTGCGATTATGATCGCATTTGTTTTCGCATTGAAATGTTTTACATAGTTTCAGTGTATGGTTTAATTAATTTAGATGCTCTGCAGAGCTTTATGTTGTTAGATGAGAACTATGTATGTACTTCGGTTTTAATGTGATGATGAACTTCTATTAATTTGGTCACTTAATTATATAATGCACGCAGATGAACCGGCAATGGATGTACGGTTCAAGACACACCTCCGAGTACATTAAGGGCGTGCATGATTTTCTCGAAGTGGCTGAGGCAAACAAGCAGAATGGTTTTATGTGTTGTCCATGCCCTGTATGTGGGAATACGAAGTCTTACTCTGATCGGAAAATCCTCCACACCCACCTTCTTTACAAGGGTTTCATGCCACACTATAATGTTTGGACGAGGCACGGAGAAATAGGGGTTATGATGGAAGATGGCGAAGAAGAAGAGTACGATGACAACTATGTGCCCCCTGAATACGGTGATGCTCCTGAAGATCAAGAGGAACCAGACGATGTGCACGATGATGCTGCAACGGGCGAAGCTGCTGAAGATCAAGAGGAACCAGACGATGTGCCCGATGATGATGATCTCCGTCGGGTCATTGTCGATGCAAGCACGCAATGTGAAAGTCAAAAGGAGAAGCTGAAGTTCGATCGCATGCTAGAGGACCACAAAAAAGGGTTGTACCCAAATTGCGAAGATGGCAACACAAAGCTGGGTACCGTACTGGAATTGCTGCAGTGGAAGGCAGAGAATGCTGTGCCTGACAAAGGATTTGAGAAGCTACTTAAAATATTGAAGAAGAAGCTTCCAAAGGATAACGAATTGCCCGACAGTACATACGCAGCAAAGAAGGTCGTATGACCTCTAGGATTGGAGGTGCAGAAGATACATGCATGCCCTAATGACTGCATCCTCTACCGCGGTGCATACAAGGATCTGAACGCATGCCCGGTATGCGGCGCATTACGGTATAAGATCAGACGAGATGACCCTGGTGATGTTGACGACAAGCCCCCCAGGAAGAGGGTTCCTGCGAAGGTGATGTGGTACGCTCCTATAATACCACGGTTGAAACGTCTGTTCAGAAACAGAGAGCATGCCAAGTTGATGCGATGGCACAGTGAGGACCGTAAGAAAGACGGGAAGTTGAGAGCACCCGCTGACGGGTCGCAGTGGAGAAAAATCGAGAGAAAGTACTGGGATGAGTTTGCAAGTGAGCGAAGGAACGTATGGTTTGCTTTAAGCGCGGATGGCATTAATCCTTTCGGGGAGCAGAGCAGCAATCACAGCACCTGGCCCGTCACTCTATGTATGTATAACCTTCCTCCTTGGATGTGCATGAAGCGGAAGGGCATTATGATGTCAGTTCTCATCCAAGGCCCTAAGCAACCCAGCAATGACATTGATGTGTACCTAAGGTCATTAGTTGAAGAACTTTTAGAGCTGTGGAATGGAAACGGTGTACGGACGTGGGATGAGCACAAACAGGAGGAATTTAACCTAAAGGTGTTGCTGTTCGTGACCATCAACGATTGGCCCGCTCTCAGTAATCTTTCAGGACAGACAAACAAGGGATACCATGCATGCACGCACTGTTTACTTGACACCGATAGTATATACCTGGCAAGCTGCAGGAAGAATGTGTACCTGGGCCATCGTCGATTTCTTCCGACCAACCATCAATGTCGAAAGAAAGGCAAGCATTTCAAAGGCAAGGCAGATCACCGGAAGAAGCCCGCCATGCGTACCGGTGATCACGTACTTGCTATGGTCAATGATTTACACGTAATCTTTGGAAAGGGTCCCGGTGGACTAGCTGTTCCGAGTGACGCTGGGGGACACGCACCCATTTGGAAGAAGAAATCTATATTTTGGGACCTACCCTACTGGAAAGACCTAGAGGTCCGCTCTTCGATCAACGTGATGCACGTGACGAAGAACCTTTGCGTGAACCTGCTAGGCTTCTTGGGCGTGTATGGGAAGACAAAAGATACAGCTGAGGCACGAGAGGACCTGCAATGTTTGCACGAAAAAGACGGCATGCCTCCAAAGCAGTATGAAGGTCCTGCCAGCTATGCTCTTACCAAAGAAGAGAAGGAAATCTTCTTTGAATGCCTGCTTAGTATGAAGGTCCCGACTGGCTTCTCGTCGAATATAAAAGGAATAATAAATATGGCAGAGAAAAAGTTTCAGAACCTAAAGTCTCATGACTGCCACGTGATTATGACGCAACTGCTTCCGGTTGCATTGAGGGGGCTTCTACCGGAAAACGTCCGATTAGCCATTGAGAAGCTATGTGCATTCCTCAATGCAATATCTCAGAAGGTGATCGATCCAGAAATCATACCAAGGCTAAGGAGTGATGTGGTGCAATGTCTTGTCAGTTTTGAGCTGGTGTTCCCACCATCCTTCTTCAATATCATGACGCACGTCCTAGTATTTCTACACAATATGTACCCCTTTGAGAGGTTCATGGGAGTCCTAAAGAAATATGTCCGTAACCGCGCTAGGCCAGAAGGAAGCATCTCCATGGGCCATTAAATAGAGGATGTCATCGGGTTTTGTGTTGACTTCATTCCTGGCCTTAAGAAGATAGGTCTCCCTAAATTGCGGTATGAGGGGAGACTGACTGGAAAAGGCACGCTTGGAAGGGACTCAATAATATGCAGGGACGGATATTCTTGGTCTCAAGCACACTACACAGTTCTACAGAACTCTACCTTGGTGACCCCATATGTCGATGAACACAAGAACAGTCTGCGCTCCAAACACCCGGAGCAGTGCGACGACTGGATTACATGTGAACACATCAGGACTTTCAGCAGTTGGTTGGAAGCACGTATCAGAGGTCACAACACTGTTTGTGATAAGCTGTACTTATTATCCAGGGGACCATCTTTGACTGTATTGATTTGGAAAGGATACGAGATAAATGGGAATACATTTTACACGATTGACCAAGATCAAAAGAGCACCAACCAAAACAGCGGTGTCCGCTTTGATGCAACAACCGAGAGGGGAAATGACACATATTATGGTTACATAGTGGACATATGGGAACTTGACTACGGACATGATTTTTAAGGTCCTTTGTTTAAGTGCAAATGGGTCAATGTGTCAGGAGGCGGGGTACAGGTAGACCCACAGTACGGAATGACAACAGTGGATCTGAAAAATCTTGGGTACACTGAAGAACCGTTCGTCCTAGCCAATGATGTGGCACATGTTATCTATGTGAAGGACATGTCTACCAGACTGAGAAAGAGAAAAGATAAGGAAGTGAATACATCATACGATGAGCCAAAGCGCCACATAGTTCTTTCAGGAAAAAGGGACATCGTGGGAGTGGAGGACAAGACAGACATGTCTGAAGATTATGAAAAGTTTCATGAAATTCCTCCCTTTAAAGTCAACGCTGACCCCAGCATCCTGATAAACGATGAAGATTATCCATGGTTACGGCGCAATAAGAAAATGACACAAGCGAAGAAAAAGTGAAGACTTTCTCCCGCAACTATTATGATGATACCATGCCAACTTTGTAACTGACGAGTATGATACCATTGTCCGTTTTGTACATGCACATGCTATGTGTGGGTCAATTTTATGATACCATGCCAACTTTCAACTTTTTCATAGTTCATTTGAAATGCTTTAATGTCTTATGGTTTGGCCCTCGTAATAATTAAAAATAGCAACAATAAGTATTTTGTTGTAAGTAGAAACAAAATAAAATAAATAAAGCAAGAAAGAAAAAAACAAAAAAGTGGAAAGTTTATAATTTTCCTAAAACTAAAAGCAAAAAGAATTAAAAATAAAGCAAAAAAACAAAAGAAAATAAATAATGCACAAAACAAAACAAAAAAACTGGAAAAAAATAAAAATAGCAACAATAAGTAAAGAAAACAAAAAACAAAAAAATGCCCCCACTGGGCCCCCACGGCCTGAATACGATTTGAATCCCTACTATGGGCCAGGATTCAGGCCCGCAGTAGGCCCAGAAGGCCCATCAGGCAAAGCAGTCGCAAGTAGGCCCATAAGCCTGCAGTAGAGAGGAGTTCGAGAGGGGTGCGGCAGTGGGGCTTATAAACCACTGCGCGTCCCTCTCAACTAGCGAGGTGGGACTAAACTTTGGCCCCGATGCGGGCAGCACAGGGGCCTTTGGTCCCGGTTGGTGGCTCCAACCGGGACTAAAGGGGGGCATTGGTCCCGGTTGGAGCCACCAACCGGGACTAAAGGTCGCAGCTTCCCGCCCTTTGGGCTGCCGAAAAGAGGCCTTTGGTCCCGGTTGGTGGCACCAACCGGGACTAAAGGGTGCCTTAGTCCCGGTTTGTGCCACCAACGGGGACCAATGCTCCTTGTATATAAGTAGCACTTCTCAGTTTTGCAGAGTTCAATCGCCACCAGTTGCCCCCCGACGACGCCGAGCACATCGACGCCGCCAGGCTGCCCCGACGCCGCCCGCCGCCCCGCCGTCGCCGTCGCCGTCGCCCGCGCCCGTCGTCGTCGCCGGCCTCCCCGAGCCCGCGCCGGCCTCCCCGAGCCCACGCCGTCCTCCCGAGCCCGCGCCCGCCGTCGTCGCCGGCCTCCCCGAGCCCACGCCGTCTCTCTTTCTCTCTCTCTCTCTCTCCCTCTCTCCCTCCCTCTCCCTCCCTCTCCCTCTCTCCCTCTCTCTCCCTCTCCCTCTCTCCCTCCCTCTCTCCCTCCCTCTCTCTCCCCCTCTCTCCCTCCCTATCTCTCTCTCTCTCTCTCTCTCTCTCTCTCTCTCTCTCTCTCTCTCCGGTAGGCGCCGCAGCCAAGAGAAGAAAGATCACCATGGCGGAGGGAGATTGCTCAGTTCAGGCAATATGGATCTCCAATTATTCCCAGATCATGAGGTACGAGAATAGGATTTTTTTCTCTCTTCTGATTTGTACACTTGATTATTACTACCTCTGTAAACTAATATTCCATCCTTAAATAAATATAAGGGTGTTTATATAGCTAAAATAGTGATCTAATTGCTCTTATATTTGTTAAAAAGGGAGTATTAAACTTTGTAGATCACTACATCAGTGGTCAAAAAACCTTATATAGTTTATAAAAAATCTTAAATTAATTTAGATCACTACTTTAGTGATCATGGATGCGGATGCGTACAAGTAGATACTGAGGTGTGGCAGATGATTGCTCGGTAGCACTTGATGGTTAGTAGGAAAAAGTTCACCCTCCGTCCCAAATTACTTGTCGCTCAAATGGGACCATTTGAGTGACAAGTTATTTAGGATGGAGTATGAGACGTGTGGAGGAAATTACTCGCTCCAAGTTCATATAAATTTTAGCGGTTACCGAGAAGAGGTACAAGACAGTACACGCATTTACTAAAGTGTGGCTATATGTTAGAACACATCAAGTACAGAGAACTAACTAACTACACTTCTATGATTTGTATTACCTATTCCTTTCAATACTCTTGTGAGTACAAAATGCATTAATGAGGATGAATGGTCAAATATGGTGTCACATACAAGGATCAGGCGAGCGGGAGCACACAAGCGAGTTTTTGCTAAACAAATTACAGAATTAACGCAAGAAAGTCACATACCTCATGTGCAGAACCTACATATTTGCTGCCATCTCCTAACATTTCTTCGGCAACTGGATTCTGAGGGAAAAGGTGTGTGCTTCTATGAACCTTTTTGCTTTACCAAAGGAAAACTGGCCTGCACTTTCCTTACGCGTACGCATGAAGCGCCTGTTTTAAAATTAAAGTTATAACCAAGCAAAAAAACATATTTAAGCATGCTAATGTATTGGTCAGTAGTGAATGGATGGAAAACCCCATGTATTCATGCTACACAATCCAACATATGTGGTATGATGTATGCGGGATAAATACCGATCAGATTATAAACGTATCGACTACTACTTCAGAGAAACAGATGGTCAAAAGTGAACCTAACATTGCAACAAGAACCTGCTTCTTGAACATATGTGTACAGGACGTAACAACTCATGATGAGGAAATGAATATCATTTAGCAAACACTGACAGACATTAAGTTACTCGTAATAGGACATATATACTGGTGAAGAGACAAGTGTGTGCTCTGCGAACCATTTTTTTAAGAAAGAGAAACTTGTCTGCACTTTCGCATAGACATGAATGTTTTCAACAAGGATGCCACGGCCACACACCTTTCCCTCCATAACAGAGACACAATGATTACTTGTTCTGACGTAAATTCCGATAACCTCATTTCCAGTTGGCTTTGCACCTAGGAACTTCAAAAGTACACAAAAATGTTACACGTGCACACATACTGGAGTATCTCCACCAAATCTCATATACATAAAAATAAATTGTTTATCTGAAAGTTCTAGCAAAACCACACCATATGGAGCACACATTCGCAGCTTCTGTTTATTTGGCTTTAGAAGCCAGCTTAAACGTGAACAAGCAATAGTCAAAAAGCCACAGGGCGCAATGTAATAACATGAATCATCGCTTCATTCATGGTAGTACAAACCAAAGGCGGCACATACATGCTTGTACGAAGAAAACAAAATCAGTCACCTATACGGTAGTGCAGAACCAAAATTCCACTGGCTAGGTGATAATATTTTTTTTAGAGACATGCTACTACTAGGAGACGAGACGTCGAAATGGAAACATGCACTCATCATGCTACATCAGATCAGGAACTAGCCAAGGAAGGAAAAAACGGTAGCGGCACTAACCTAACCAGTCCGCAAATTACGTGAACTAGAAGCACATATAGGGTGTGCTTCGCCGCATACCATTATATAAGATAACAGGAAAACGATTTTGCACAACTTTCCTCAAAAATATGAAGTCATGTTTGGCTTGTTCTGGCTAATATTATCTTACCCCAATTGCAGACAACCTTTCACATATATCTTTGATGGTAACCCACCATGACCTTATTTCCTTGATGTCGACGTGGAAAACAAGTTGTTGATATTGAAAGCGATTGGACATTTGTTCATTGTGAAACATCATGCACAAATAGTGCCCAAATAAGCAATTTAACAAATCTGGATGTCTGAAAAAGACCATAAACATCTGAATATCATTTGTTTTTTCACCATTAGAATTCAATGTTATAACAACATATGATATTGTCAGGTAGTGTGAATCAAATATTTACGGTTGGACGTAAAAAATATGCAAGGACACTCAAACGAACATAAAAACTTCCAAAGACCAAAGACTAATCATGAAACTAAGTATTATATACGAGAAGATAATTATTTCCTAATTATCATGCCTGATGGACAATGAACATACAAAGAAGTCATGCAATTACCTATAAATAAAGATTTACTATAAATAATTAAAAATACTAGTAGCAAAACAAACAAAAAAATTTAGTTCTTGCAAAGAATATCACAACAAGATAACATAATCTCATAACGAACAACTGCAAATCGCATGCCAAATTCAGACAACCCTACTCCCATATTTGGATAAAGGCAACCTTACAGAAGCAAGAGAAACCAATGCACAAAGGAAACCTCTGACAACAGTACCATGCATCCATCTCTTGCAATTGTTATCGACAATTTGAGCTTGGAGACCAAATCCAGGAATAGTCGCTTACATAAACGAATCAACCAACTGTCGAATCAACCATTTAAAATATGGACTATACTAGAAGCATATTACTACTCCATCATGCCTACTAGTTGCGTACCAAAAATCCCATGTTTTCATACCACACAATTCAACATATGTGGTACGATGTATGCAGAATAAACACTCATCAGATCATACAGCTATCAACTACTACCTCAATAAAACAGATGGCCGAAAGTGAACCTCACATTGCAACAAGAACCTGCTTCTTGAAAATATGTGTATAGGAAGTAACAAACCATGATTAGGAGATCCATATGCTTTATCAAACGCTAACAAACATTAAGTTACTCGTAATAGGACAAATATACCGCTAGGTATCCTCACCGACTCACTTGTGACAGACAAGTGTGTGCTCTATGAACCATTTTCTTATGAAAGAGAAACTTGCCTGCACTTTTCACATAGACATGAATGTTGTAAACAAAGATGTCACAGCCACAAACCTTTCCCTCCATAACATAGATACAATAATTACTTGTTCCAAAATCTATTCCGATAACCTCATTTCCAGTTGGCTTTCCACCGAGGAACTTCAAAAGTACACAATAGTGTTACACATGCACGCATATTGTATCTCCAGCAAATCTCATATACATGAAAATAAGATGGTTACCTGAAAGTTCTAGCAAAACCACCCCATCTGGAGCACACATTCACAACTTCTGTTGATTGGGCTTTAGCAGCCAGCTGAAACATGAACAAGTATAGTCAAAAAGCCGCAGGGGGAAATGTAATAACATGAATCATCACTTCATTGATGATATTAAGCCGTACAACATCTTTGGTGATTCCCATGGGCAACAATGTGGGTCATTTTCCAAACATAGGAAAAACGTGTATCATTCATAGACCACTGCCCAAAATCCCTTGTTAGTGCATACAACAATGGGCATGCACATAATTGTGCACTTACCATCATGCATGTTCTCCGTTTACCCCACCCATGGGCATGAAAAATTGTTCCACCATCCACATCGTTTGCTAATCTAAAAAATACAATATGATGGCAGTACAAACGAAAGGCCGCACATACATGCTTGTACAAAGAAAACAAAATCACACACACCTCTACGGTAGTGCAGAACCAAAATTCTACTGGCTAGCAGAAAATGCTTTTTTAAGGCATGCTACTACTAGGAGATGGGACATCGAAATGGAAACATGCACTCATGTTGCATGAGATCGGGAACTAGCCAAGGAAGGAAAAACTGATAGCAGCACATTCGACCTTGGCGGGTGCCGCGGTAGCTAGTGGCTGATGTGCGTTGTAGGACCCTGAGATAGTGCTTTTATCGAGGAGCGGCGACCAAACAAATGCTTCAGTGCTATTCATGCGAGGCTCCTGCCTACTATGTTCCTGCTCTACATCGGTGTAGGTCAGCATTGGGGGCTAGGCTTTGCATAATAAAATTGCTCCAGCCTTGGGTGGCCCACTCCCCATTGAGCCTTTCTAAAGCTCCACCCGTGCTAACTAGTCCAAAATTACCTGGACTAGAAACATAGGTAGCGCTTCGCCAGATCACAGGAACAAGATTTTGAACAACTTTCCACAAAAATGTCATTTTTGGCTTGTTCAGGCTAATATTATCTTAACCCAATTGCAGTTAGCGTTAGACATCTATCTTCGAAACTAACCCACCAAGACCTTATTTCCTTGATGTTGATATTGAAAGCGAGATGTCGATATTGAAAGTTATTGGACATTTATTCATTGCGATACACCAACCACAAACAGTGCCCAAGTAAGTAATTTAACAAATCTAGATGCTTGAAAAAGACCATAAACATCTAAATTTCATTTATTTTTTCACCTTTTGAATTCAATGTTATAAAAACTTAAGAAATTTCCAGGCAGTGTGCATCAAACATTTATGATTGGACATAACAAATGTGCAAGGAAAGCCAAACAAAAATAAAAAGATCCAGAGACCAAACAAATCCTGAAACTATTATAAAATGAACATAAAAAGAAGTCATGCAAATTCCTATAAAAAGTATTATATATGAGAAGACAATTATTTCCTACTTATCATGGCAGATATAAAATGAACATGAAAAGAAGTCATGCAAATTCCTATAAATAAAGATTTACCGTCTAGAATTATAAAAAATTACTAGTAACAAAATCTGGAGCGCACATTCGCAGCTTCTGTTCTGCAAGGATAAATCTAAGGGATTTCCCATGACCCCGTATCACTTAAGCCAATATTTTTCAGTTAATTTATTCATGTAAGATGCTTGAAGAGGCATAAAATCAGTTTGTGTACTCCACCGTGCTGTAAAACTATCACGAATTGCATGAGGGACTAACACCGGGTGTCTGGCTACAAAAGAATGAATCAACACAAAACTGAAAAACATTTCATTATTGACCTTGTACAACCGCATTGAAGTTTGACAGGCCATATAGGAGATGCTGACAAATGTGCAACTAAAAATGTTTAAATCTAATAGTAGTATAGTTAAAAGTTTTGTCATCATTAACATATTTTGATACATCTTTACCATTCATTGGCTTGGTGAAGCAGTATAAATCCTTCAAACATTTAGCATTAAAATATTCTTCAAAGTATTACATGGAAAGGAGGTTTAGATCTCTGTCCACAAAATGTGGTAAAGCAAAAAAAAATTTAAACAAACATCACATGTTTCATATTATACATCTATTAAATATAGGAGAGGGTCGTAAAGAAATACAATACTCACCTGCATCTTCTCATGCCTTGCATCAATATATGCACATATGGAAGGCGCAAATAACAAAAGAATTGCTAGTAAACTAAAATGAATCGTTGGTATGTGTGAAGAAATTTGTATGCTCTGCAGTAGTTTGATATGATAAAAACCAGTTGGAGGAAGATCAAATAAATTTCTTACCCAGCGAAGTTAAGGCTGCCATACAAATCTGAATAGTTCCATAGGTTGTCTCTCCATATTATATGTTTCAGAAAGGAACATGACACATGATTTTGCAAAAATGACTACTGATTCAGTGCCACATAACAACAAAGGGGATATTAGTAGTCATTTGAATATGCAGACTGATGAAAATTATGCACATGATATACTTAGTACTTATCTCATCAAGCTGCAACTGGTTTAGCAAAGACGACTCAAAACCCAAAATCACGAAATGGATGTTCTCTTGGTTAGTACACGGAACTGCTAATAATCTTTGTTGCCTTACCACATAGCAATCAAGCAAAGGGGCATGGAGCACCTCAGAACAAAAGGAACCTACTACCTACAGAACAGAGGAATGCTTCTTCCTGTAACCCGGACCATCAAACTAACTACTTCACTCAGCTGCGAACTATGCAATTCCCACCAAAGGAAGGCTACCCTACTACTTAACTCTCTCCACATACTACATAAAGACCAAGAAAATCAACCTGAACAACAAGTTGTAGAACGATACAGACAAGACAAAAGAATCTCAATTTTTTTGTTCTTTTTGAGGATTAACAAAAAATTTCGTTCAACTCAGAATAACTCCCTCCAGACTAAATGGTCAAGTTGGTCGCAAGAAGGAACACACAAAAACCGGAGAAGAGTGCACATAAGGAGACCCCTCTGCCATTCACCACCAACGAAGCAGTCAACGTACAATACAAATTGACAGTTGAGGTAATGTCAGCAGTTAAAACATACCATAGTAAAATCATTGAACACCCCAGAATCGCTTGGGCACGTAGGTGCCTCGGGAGGGAGGGTAGCATAGCAGGTTTTATAGGAGAAAACATCCACATCTTGAGTATTGAGTCCAGACCAAGTAACAATCATCTAAAAAACAACAAACAACAGAACGTTGAATCAGCCATTTAAACAAAAAAAGACTGCATAGGAATCATAGTAGTGATCCATAATGCCTACAAGTTCCCTCCAAACAATGTCTTACTCAAGTTAAGCAGAAAGATAATGATATGATTGAACAAACAAACTTTCTTTCAGGATATCAGCAAAGAGACAAAAAAACAATCTAGATCCCAAAATCAATTTCTCACCAAATAGAATTTAGAAAAAGAGCAAATAGAACTTCCTAGATGCCTATTTAGAGGGAATTCTATAGTAGTGACATGACGACGGTATAAGATCAATATGGCTAACTAGGAAAATGGTAAGATAACCTTGACCGCGAAATGTTCATCAAACAGACACAATAGCGAGGCTTGTGACAATAGGGTAGCATTTTTACCAATGAAAGGATGCAACGATAGATGATGCATACATAATTTTTCACTAACCCTTGCTCGCATTGGCTTGTCTGAATCTTGTGAAACAAGCACACGTCAACTAGACTGGCCCATCATCCTCGACAGGAACATGTATCCACCAATATGTGGTAACAGTCGAGATTTTGCTGCTGTCAGAAGACTTTCTTCCCGCATCTCTCCTCGACATCCATAAGAACTATCCGCATCATCGCATCAGGAAAAAAACGCATCAGTTCGAGTAGCGCCATGCACAAACAAGGAAAGTTAGATCAAGAAAGGGCGTGTAGCTCTTACATACAGAGGCGAACCAAACTGATAAGGCTAAAATTAGGAACAAGTGTTAGGTGGCCGCCAAAGGCATGGCCGGGGTGCAGAAGATAGGGGCAACGGACATGCTCCGCCGGGCATGAACATGGCATGGCAGACCAGTCCTGCTTCGCACCCACCCGCTCACTCGACGACGGATTGTCTCCCAGTGAGATGCTAGCCGGGCACTGCTTCATCGGCTTGGCACAACGTTGGTTTGACGGCCGCTCGATGTGCGTGTTGTAGACGAAGCGATACGCTGGATGGAGGAGAAGGGATGCGCACATTGTGGTGTGGGGTGGGTCAGATCGAGAGTGCAAGGGGCGATCTTTTATAGAGAGATCGCGTGTGGCTAGGCCATCAATGAGCGAGCAGAGAATGTGGAGAGACGTCGGATGGGGCAGCGATCCGCGTGAGGCATAGGAGAGGAGTCGAGGGCCGATGGATCGCGGCGGGTTGGCGCGGATTTTGCGGCAAGAACGGGAGAAACGAAGGAGGAGGCAGCGCAACGCGTGCGTGCATACAGGGATTAAACGAGGAAAGCGTTGGTTTATGGCGGAATTGAAGCACCGCCTAGTTTCTAGCTGGAAAGCAGCGTAATAAATGAAGCCTCTGCGACAAGATTGATTCATCCAGCTAGAAGCACAACGGGTCAGACTAGGGATTGATTCCCACGCGTTTAATGCCTTTGCATGCATGCGCCTGGCGTTGATTTCCCTCTCTCTCTCTACGATTTGGTAAGTTCCTTTTTTACCGTGTTTGGTACGTTTCCTAGTAAGTGCTTGCAAGGTAGTTTCATACGTGGGATTTGTACACTGATTATGAGTTAATTTCCTTTGAGTCACCACATATTTGTTGCTAAGCTACTGAAAAAATGGATCAGCCATGCACTAAATACATAGGTATGGTACATTAGAAAAAGGAATAAGGGTTAGAGAAAATGAGCGCTTGTATGCGAAAGTTCTATGTATATACTCATGTTGCAGAATGGTAAAAAACAAATTAAATTGGATAGCACGAATGAGTAATGGAGGAGGAGGTGTCGCGAGCAATGGGATTAAATGGCGAAAGCGTTGATTTAGGAGAGACTCAAAGGATCGCCTCGATTTCGAGATGAAATTAAAGGAGTCTCTGCAACCAAACCATAATTCAAGGTGATTGAGTCTCGGGTATACATCCGACTAAATCCTTGCCACACGATGGATGCCTTTTGCATGGGGAGTTGATCACGATTTGTTGAGTTTCCCTATTTATATTTGACAATATTTGTTAAGTTTCCTCAAATAACTACAGATAGTTCCATACGTGGGATTTTTACACTAACTATAATTTATTTCCTAATTACTATTGTGAATCGCATCAGATCTGTTACTAAGATACTGAAAAAATCGATCAACCTTGCACTAAATAGAAAGACACGTATCAGAGAAGGTTGCTAGATATACATGATGGTAATCGGGGATTTCCCCGATGAACCGCTGGTGTTAATTATCTTTAACAATATACTTCTATATGACTACACTCAGAATATTATTTTTTTTGACGAGGGTACTACTCACAGATTCAAGGGTGTGCTCAAAATCAGAAACCTGTGAGTGGTGTCCTAGTCTCCTAGATGATGGAAACAACCCAGCCTAGTATACACGTTATAGAGCAAACATAGAAAGAAAACTGGCTCCAGGAGCACAAGGCCACAAGAAGGTGCTTGGGTGATTTTACTTTCACACAGGAGCACACACCTTTTTATTTTTATTTTTATTTTGGAGCAACCAATTTCATATAGATAAATCATATGGTCTGACTACATACTGAAACCGGAAAGATAATAACCACGAAGCAACGATCAACATCCACCATAGGTACGATGACCAACCAGCTCACAAACACTAAACATAACAAGATTCAGGACCGAGACCAGGCGCGGCTCGAAACCCTCAAATGAAAATAAATCGACTCGACAACAAACCAAAGAAACCAAGCTAAAAGGCACAGGAAGAAGCGCATACATACATACATGCATACATACATACATACATATATGTGAGCATTTGAATTTCCGCAATCTTTGCATGCTGATGAACATTCTACTGTGCCATGCCAGCAGGAAAATCAATCTCAGGCGCCGTCGCAAATCCATCAAAATGAAAGAGATTTGGTACATATAAATCATCACTAGCCCGTGTTGAATCAAATCAAAGGCACCTAATCCATATACAAATAAGTATCAGCTACAACCAAACCAAACACTACAGGTTTGTACATATATGATCATCTTTACCAGAAGATGATTCCCTCACTAACAGGTTAAAATAACTCCCACCACATTACACTACCCAAAAAAGGGGCAAAACGCCCAGCTCCAGTGCTTAGAGAAACCGACCAACTCAAGGGCTTTGACATGTCTTCGACGATTGGTAGTGAGCGCCTCAAAAACTTGTTCTGTCTCGGCCGAGGGCTCAATAGAATCCTTCGTTGCTGCAGTAGAAACATGACACAGAACATGGTTCACTATGACGCTTTATGGTTCATTCCTGCTAGTCCATAATCCCCAAATGACAAGTGCTCCCTAGAATCATATTTCAGCTAAGAAACTAGTCTTAAACATAACCAGGTATCCAGTACCAAAACTAACAAAAAAAAACAAAGAAAAGTGGAGCAACAAGATACTGGAAAAGAAAATTCATTCTGGTGGCCAACGGTCTAATTAACCAGCACAGGAATCAATGCCAATGACAAGATAATCACAATCAATATTGTGGCAGCTAGAAGACGAACACACAAACACAGGACTCGCCTGGACTGAGGAAGAGGTGGCCACCACTGTCGCGGTTGCCACACATAACAGCTACTCCCTCCGTTTCTAAATATAAGCCCTTTTAGGGATTTCAACATGAGTGTAGATTCACTCATTTTGCTTCTTGTGTAGTCACTATTGGAATCTCTAAAAGGTCTTATATTTAGGAACGGAGGGAGTAGAACACTAGCACCTGCACTGCACATACGTGTACTTAAAGCCTAAAACTATCAACACATTGATCTTGAACAAAACAGAGATTATTGCATGGTTTTAACTTAAGAGAAGACTGACTTTATTTCATGTAATCATGTATATCCACATGACACCCCACAAGCCAACACCTACACAGCATGGTGTCTGGGGAGGAGACCAAGCAGTTACCTGATCCACCATCGAAGGAGAGGTGGTTGCAGCAGACTGAACTCACTGCCAGGGAGAGAACAGCTGCCAGGTGCTCATTGACAAGTCTTGCACTCACAAGTATATGTCAGCAATAGAAGGTGCAAGGGTTGATGCTGTGACGCACAATCAACTATGCAATTACCTGCAACAAAAAGAACAGGTCTTGCTCACTAGATCATCCAGCAAGACGATGAGGCAGGAAACACGCAGCCAAATCATCAATCCATGTTACTTATATGCTAACGCATCAGTACTTTCCAAAGTTAAAGGATCATTTAATAAAATATATCTCATTAGATCACTACTTTATAATGGTATAAAAACAAGAAAAACATTGCGTTCACATTTCGCCCAGCAAGGCAACTAGAAACACAAACTACATCATATAGTTTGCTCCATAATAGGGAAAGGCGCCATTTTGATTAGTTGGATGGCTCAGTTTTCATATTTTGAATCCGACTATCAGTGGCACTTGGAAATAATAATCCACCCAGCAAGCTCATAGGGGAAGAAAATGCATCTTTTGAAGGCACCAGATCAGTGCTACAAGAGAGATTTATCCATGTACATCAGCAAGTTCGTTGCTAATGTGAGAACTTACAAAACAAGAAATCGCTAGGGTTAAACCTAAGGTTCATATAGGGTGTCCAGCACAGAATCATGGTATACTCTTACGGATCTGCACGCATAAGAGACCTAGGGATCGAACTATGATATCACTGCTGTAAAACGATGGCACAAATTATTATACCAGAAGCCCGAGAGGCACAAACGTTGGCATCACAACCCACCATGAGATACCAAAACACTAAGCTTGTCATGGCGCAATGGCCATAGGCACACAAGTGCATGAGATAAAGTAGAGCGGAGAGGACTGGAGGGGTTTACCCACGTGAGAGAGGAACAGACGTTTGTATGGCTAGTACATTTTTGCCTTGATTTCCTTGAGGCTCTCTGAATTTGTGCTGCTTGCACAACATGATCTTGGAGTGAATCCGTCCTTTGGCTTGAAACGCCTACATGAAGAACACATTCAGGGTTAAAAACAATTTACCACTTGCAACCTACTACAAAGTGCAATCTGCTCACTCAACACTACAAAGATTGACAAGAGAATAGTTGGAGGCTTGGTCCACACAAACTAAGCCCTAGGAAATGAAGGCGTACAGGTGGACAAACATCTCAAAAGAGAACACAGAATGATCACCAACTATTGCTATCAAGGATCAAGAAGATCCCTAACCAGGAATTTCAAACAAAAACAAGGCAACACTATGACATTTCTCTAACCTACAAAACTAAAGCCTTCTTAATCAAAATGTCGACATAACTCACACATGAATCTCGATATTTTTGTGTCCATGTTCTAAACCCAGATAATCGCGATCAGATTCATTCCAAATCTATGATAAGATGTATGGAATCTCAAATGGAGTGTCGACGTCAATAAACTACAAACAAAAATTAAGGAACACTCGATGATTAACTTCCAAGAGTATCACCTAGTCAACTAATCAAGATCAAAGTAATTCTGACATAATAAAGAGGACACAAATTATACCTTACATGACAAGCTGCTGTCATGATCTTCTTGCAATTGATTTCTTGTGTGAAACGGAAACATCATAACTTTGTTCCAACAGACTAAAGAGTAGAGTGCTCTCAAATGTCCTGAAGATACGAAAAAGAATTAGCTACAGTATCCAGTAAGACATCCAGCAAGCTAGGCAGACAAAAAAACATCACACCCCGCATATCTGCAAGATAATTACCATGTGCAAAAGGGTGTAAGACAATCGGTTGATTTTGACTTGATTTCAGCGTGTCTCTCTGAACTTGTATTGCTTGTAGTGTATGCCCTCGGAGTGAAGTCCTTCGACTTGAAAGCATGGAAAGTGCTGCAGCCTAAAGATGGTAAGGTTAAAGTTGGCGGTCGCAGTCACTCGATACTAGAAAGATTGAAAGAGCTTACTTACCCATTTGCAACATAGACCAACGAGGATGCCTTGTTGTACTGTATGGCCATTATGGGCATGGTTGGGTCATTGCTGCACAGAAGATCATAACTATTAGATAACATTTGGAACGTGACTAGCTAAAGAAAAATAAGCAAGCAAAAGAACCATTGCTGTGTTTTTAAAGGCAGCAACACTAACATGTCCATTATGCTCACTTAACGAAGGATTGACTGATGTTTTCGAAAACGGAAGGCTGTGATGAAGTACACCACCACTTACCGTTGGCTGGGTAGCCCAATCTTGTGTCTGAAGGCCAAAAAACAATGCATCTTTTAGTTCAACCTTGAATTTACATACATATATATAATGAACAAAAGAAGAGCAAACGGTAAGCCACGGTTCAAAATAGAGTAGCTCCGAATAATCATTTCTCGTAGTTTCCGTTGTTAGTTTTGATTCAGTCTCATAAATGGTGGTTATTTTTATTTCCATGCTTCACGAGAAAAAACACTCCACGATCATCCCAACACGAGCAACAACATAGAGACTAGTACCGAAGAAAGGGTAGGGAGCTAGAACAATAGAACACCTTCTATCTTTGTCAATTAGCATTCCTACTGGATAAAAGAAAAGAATGATATATTTCAGATTCCGACACAGGCATAATAAAAAAAGGCTCGGCCATTAATGGTACCAACGGCTGGGCATTAACAAACTTACCACTTTTTTTAAAAGTTGTGCATTATTTGGAACTCGTAGATGAAACCACAATTTGCAGTGTCACGGAGAATTGGTTTATCTGCTATAACAACTTATGGCTTTAGGATTTTTACACGATTCAAGTGCCCAGTATTTACGTTTTGAACCATTAAGTCTTTTGTAGGAGCCTTTGCTGGTAGAGTTGAGGAACATGAATGAAGCTAAGTTATAAGGTAAAGAACACAATCAATCATGTCCACTTAAACTGACAACCAAATGGAATCAGATGAACATGAACATGCAGGTGACCAGAAGCACATCACAATATCAAGCCATTGGTTTCATGTCTGGTACAAAGGCCATGAACCCAAAGTTGGAGAATTGCGGGAGGAGAAGAGCATTCTTACCACCATGTGCCCGTCTTTGTCGGCGGGAACATCCAAGGGCAGCGATGGCTTCTCAGACTAGTCTAAGGCATCATTCTCCTTGGCGTCCATGAGCTGTACCTGCACGTGCAACCTTGGTTGAATTCCACCACTGTTTAGTCAGACGAGAAGTGCACCATAGCTAAATACACACTAGAGTCTTACCTTGTTTAAGCCATGGACGTTGTGGAACAGATGAAGAGGAGGATGGCCACGTCGGAGACAAGGGTGGCAGCCGAACACCCCAATCTACTAGTGACGCAGAGTTGTCGATGACATGAAAAACTCTAACATCCTCTTCAGTCTGTCAGGGCAATCAAAATAGTACACACGTAAGCAAAACTAGGTTTGGATAAATGCACAAGCAAGAACAATATATGTTCTTATTAGAGAAGAACTAGACCACAATAAAACAGTCATTCATGATCTACAACTATGCAAAAGTAAACACAGGATAAAATCTAAGCTACAATAGAAAATGGGGAGCATCCAACATCAATGACCATATGGAATGAGCCATTTGACCATCTTTGGCGTATTGTGATTCTGATTGACTAGTTAAGCATATTTAGCATCACAGCAACCTAAAGCCTACCTATGAAACACACTGATAGCCAGGACAAGAATATGAGCTACAACAACATTAGATATTTGTAAGCCTTAACAGAATATTAATGATTGCAATAAACCATGCCAACATATGCAAGCAAAAAGGAAAGTTATTGGCAGATAACCACAAGCACAGAACAATATCAAGTCAATGTCCATGGCTGGCACTAAGGCCATGAACCCAAAGTGGGAGAAGTGAGGGGAGGAGAAGAGTCTTCCTACCACCAAGCGCCCGTATCCGTTGGCGGCAGCACCCGAGGACGGCGATGGCTTCTCAGACTGGTCTAAGGCATCATTCTCCTTGACGTCGACGAGTTGTACCTGCACGTGCAACCCTGACTAAATTCCACCACTGTTTAGTCAGCCGAGAAGTGCACAATAGCTGAATACACACTGGAGTCTTACCTTACTTTAGCCATGTACGTTGTGGAGCAGAGGAGTAGGACGTGGCAATGCGGAGACGAGGGCAGCGGCCGCCTTCCCCAATCTACTAGTGAAGCAGAGTTGTCGGTGACACGAAAACCTTTGCAGTCTGACATGGCAATCAAAACAGTACACACATAAGCAAAACTAGCTTCGGATGAATGCACAGGCAAGAACAAGATAGTATGTACTTATTAGAGAAGAACTAGACGACAATAGAACAGAGTCATTCATGATCCAAGAACAACATAGTATGTAAAAGGTAAGCACTCACAAGTACTTGGTGATTTCTGAAGAAAATAGTTACACATAAGACACCATGATTATCAGTTATTCTCAACAGCTGGATCATAGCTTCAGTACTTGCGCCCTCAAGACTGAATATTTGTCGCTTGTTGGTTACCCCTACAAAGTACATGCAAGTCCAAGTTATTATACTGAAAGAAACAGCAGCCATGATAAGATCTTCTCTGCATACTTACCCATAGAAGATTTCTAACAGGCACCCTATCTGTGACATGGCGGGTTACAAGCAACCCAAAGTCTGCAAATGCATAATCCCAATCTCAGCTGAAACTCTATTCAACTAGCTAGAATTGCATTACGAACATCAAATAGCAATATCACTGTCCATTGCACGAAAACTAATTTCCCTACTACAACGATGTCGGTCGATGCATCGGAACTATTCCTATCAGTGTGCAGACGAACAGTTCTGACTTCTGAATTTCAGCTACTAAACTATGGACATGTCCGTGCAGCAACAAAAAGACTAGCTTAAGTAGTTGGGCAGCGCATGAGTAGTCGAGTCTAGCTCCTCTTATACAAATTAAGCTCGACTCGTGCTAATTGGACCCAGCGGGAAGTCCATTTCGTCGGAGACAAAGAGCGGGAAGTCCTGTCGCCGCCATGTTCTATGGCCAACTGCTCTGAATCTACTGGAGACATGTCGTCCAGTTTGTTTTTGTACACAAAAAAACAAGCTGAGGAAGTGGGGAACAGAGGCACAGCCGACGGTGCAGCTCACCACGTACTCCTATATATGCGTCTGCCAATACACGCAACAACAAATACAATATTTTTTCAGAACGCCAGTG
Organism: Triticum aestivum; assembly: GCF_018294505.1. Classification (NCBI taxonomy): domain Eukaryota; kingdom Viridiplantae; phylum Streptophyta; class Magnoliopsida; order Poales; family Poaceae; genus Triticum; species Triticum aestivum. The sequence goes on along the minus strand of NC_057798.1, from coordinate 36,220,346 downwards.
CCTGATTTTGGCACAAACATGCATGGCGTATCGTATGACGCATAATGCGAGATCATCTGAACCCGGGGTGTGAGAGCGCCCCTCCCCCAAAGATTCAGTGAATAGAGAATCCGAGGTTGATGCTAAACAGCAGACCTTTCAAGAATCAAATACTGGCAATCATATCATAGTATCCAGTTAAGACATGAATGAATTTACAACTCTAAGCAAAAGCCTTAAGCTAGAAAAATAAGCACGAGACAGTGAGTAGAACAGCAACGGTGAACCCTAAAAAATAAAACTGGGGATTTTAGGGAAACCAAGCAAGCAATTGGGTGCATCCTGCAGAGACCATGTAGCATGCATGTGAGGCAATCAATTGAGCGCCCAATCGAGCGAGCCTAATTGGACATGGCCGTGGCACCAAGCAGGCCACGAGGTGAGAGAAATTGGAGGTGAAGGAGAGAGACAAGGAGAGGGAGAGGGGACCTTCCTTGAAGGGCTCCATTCCATGGTGCGGTCGTCGTCGAGAGCGGAGTTGGTGTCCTCACGCGCGCAGAAGAGCAGCGTCGGAGGGCACGGCCGCGCCATCGTCGCCGACGGCAGGGCACGGCTGTGCGTGCCGCCCCCTCCTCCTCTCCAGACGCACTAGCGTGAGGAAGGCGGAGTCTTGGGCGGCCGGGCACACTGAGCACCTGCGTCGAGGCCGCCCCGAGCGCGGATCCTGGAGCCTCACTTCGCCGCGGCCGGCAGGACGAGCAGATCGGGGAGCGCCGCCGGCCTACTCACCGGGTCCATCCGGAAGCGCGACAGCCGAGGGAGAGAAGGGGGTGGCGGTGGGTGAGATGGAGATGGAGGAAGGCGAGGGGCGGTGGCTGCGCATCGGAGTCGGAGATGGGGGCGGCGGCGGCGGCTGCGGCGGCGCGTCGGGAGAGGAGAGGAGAGGATGTGGGGTGTCAGGGTGATTGACGGTCAAAATTTCCTTTTTCAGTTCCTTCACTTTCTCTTTTTCATCTTCACTTTCACTTTGAACCCTGACACCCCGAGTATGAGGCGCAATTTTTTTCACTTTTTCACTTTTTCACTTCCTGTCGGTAGTTTTGGACCCAATATTTTTCAGACGAAAACTTGGTGATTGACGGTCAAAATTCCCGAGTTATAACAGTGGGTGGGTTGACAGGCCTCGTCTTTATGTCCGCTGCATTGCTAGTACACGGACAAACACGTCTGCGACGTTTGGGGCCGTTGTGGTCCGCGGCCGCCAAGCCAGGGCCTTCCTATATCCGCCCCACATTTGGGTTGGGTTTGAGGGATGCCGGTTAGCCAGGACGTTTGGGGTCGTTATTTGGTCGGTCAGTGACCGGACCGTCCGTCATGCTTGTTTTTCTTTTTTTTTTGGTCGGTCAGTGACCGGGCAGTCAGACCGGATGTTTGAGGCGGCTATGAGGCGTCCGGATGTAAATGCTCTAACCGACGCGTGCATTTTTTTCATTTTCCTTTTTCTTTTTGGAGAGCCTTGATTACGTGTACTAGCAGGGGTAAAAAAACGAGATTCGATGCACGCTCGGATCGACCTCAACTCAAACGCCCGGCAGGATCGGACAAATACGCATGCGTGCCAAAATCAATCGGCCGGATCGACCTCAACATATTGTTAAGTATGAGTTGTGAATCCTTGACTTGACATCAATCTAGCGATGGCGCTGCCCTCCGTCGACACATGACGTGTGGGTCCTACATGTTTGTTTAACCGCCAGCACATGTTGCCGCGCCAATCCCACATGTCACTACCAGAGCCCGGGGTTGTGCAACGACGGGAGGCGGGACGAACGAGCACTAGTAGAAAAGGGGGCAATGGTCCAGGCCGGTCCAGCCCATTAGTCCCGGTTCAATCCAGAACCGGGACCAATGGGGGCATTGGACCCGGTTCTTGAGCCTCGGGGGCCGGCCGGGCCACGTGGGCCATTGGTCCCGGTTCGTCTGGACCTTTTGGTCCCGGTTGGCGGGACGAACCTGGACCAATGTGCCTTGCTCCTGGCCCACCACCATTGGTCCCGGTTGGGGGGATGAACCGGGACCAAAGGCTTCCCTTTAGTCCCGGTTCATGCTACGAACCGGGACCAATTAATTGCCTATATATACCCCGCGAGCAGAGCACTCTCACTGCTCTGTTTTTCGTGGTCGGTGAGGAGAGAGCTTTGTGTTGCTCTAGATCACCTCCTATACACACGAGGTGTTCGATGGAATGCCCGAGCCACACTACTTAAGCTTTCTCCTCTCCAAGCTCCACCTCCAAGCTCCATTTTTCTCAATATTTGTCTAGGTTTAGCGGTCCGTCACGTCCCGTCCCCGTCTTCACCGCCGTCGATCGCCCGCGTCGCCGGCACCACCGTGGTGAGCCTCTTGTTCTTATCTTCTTTCTGAAAGGAAAAAAACTCTTACTTGTATGTTTATATAGATACTTGTATAATTTTCTTACTTTTATTATTGCATCTTATATAGTGCGATGGTTTTGGTATCCGCCCCCGTCGGCCCTCGTCCTGTCTATGATTCAGATGTGGTATATATTATCTTTTCATAACTATTGGTTCATTTATTGTTTATGACAATTATGTCGACCAACGTAACATAGATTTTATTTATCTAGGAGGTTGTTGAACCGGAAATTCCAACCGACCCTATTGTCGAGAGGTTAAATTTAGTTGAAGAAGAAAACAATTTGTTGAAGGAAAAAATTAGAAAAATTGAGGAGGAGAAGATGATATTGGAGTTGCATGTTGCGGATGTCGTCGATGATCACAAGATCAAGATGGATGCAATGCGCTTGAAGATTATAAAGATTAGAAAATATGCCATTCATACCGAGGCTTGGTATCATTATGCCGTTGGATCAGTTTGTTACATTTGTTGCGATTATGATCGCATTTGTTTTGGCATTGAAATGTTTTACATAGTTTCAGTGTATGGTTTAATTAATTTAGATGCTCTGCAGAGCTTTATGTTGTTAGATGAGAACTATGTATGTACTTTGGTTTTAATGTGATGATGAACTTCAATTAATTTGGTCACTTAATTATATAATGCACGCAGATGAACCGGCAATGGATGTACAGTTCAAGACACACCTCCGAGTACATTAAGGGCGTGCATGATTTTCTCGAAGTGGCTGAGGCAAACAAGCAGAATGGTTTTATGTGTTGTCCATGCCCTGTATGTGGGAATACGAAGTCTTACTCTGATCGGAAAATCCTCCACACCCACCTGCTTTACAAGGGTTTCATGCCACACTATAATGTTTGGACGAGGCACGGAGAAATAGGGGTTATGATGAAGATGGCGAAGAAGAAGAGTACGATGACAACTATGTGCCCCCTGAATACGGTGATGCTCCTGAAGATCAAGAGGAACCAGACGATATGCACGATGATGCTGCAACGGGTGAAGCTGCTGAAGATCAAGAGGAACCAGACGATGTGCCCGATGATGATGATCTCCGCCGGGTCATTGTCGATGCAAGGACGCAATGCGAAAGTCAAAAGGAGAAGCTGAAGTTCGATCACATGCTAGAGGACCACAAAAAAGGGTTGTACCCCAATTGCGAAGATGGCAACACAAAGCTGGGTACCGTACTGGAATTGCTGCAGTGGAAGGCAGAGAATGCTGTGCCTGACAAAGGATTTGAGAAGCTACTTAAAATATTGAAGAAGAAGCTTCCAAAGGATAACGAATTGCCCGACAGTACATACGCAGCAAAGAAGGTCGTATGCCCTCTAGGATTGGAGGTGCAGAAGATACATGCATGCCCTAATGACTGCATCCTCTACCGCGGTGCATACAAGGATCTGAACGCATGCCCAGTATGCGGTGCATTACGGTATAAGATCAGACGAGATGACCCTGGTGATGTTGACGGTGAGCCCCCCAGGAAGAGGGTTCCTGCGAAGGTGATGTGGTACGCTCCTATAATACCACGGTTGAAACGTCTGTTCAGAAACGGAGAGCATGCCAAGTTGATGCGATGGCACAGTGAGGACCGTAAGAAAGACGGGAAGTTGAGAGCACCCGCTGACGGGTCACAGTGGAGAAAAATCGAGAGAAAATACTGGGATGAGTTCGCAAGTGAGCTAAGGAACGTATGGTTTGCTTTAAGCGCGGATGGCATTAATCCTTTCGGGGAGAAGAGCAGCAATCACAGCACCTGGCCCGTCACTCTATGTATGTATAACCTTCCTCCTTGGATGTGCATGAAGCGGAAGGGCATTATGATGCCAGTTCTCATCCAAGGCCCTAAGCAACCCGGCAATCACATTGATGTGTACCTAAGGCCATTAGTTGAAGAACTTTTAGAGCTGTGGAATGGAAACGGTGTACGTACGTGGGATGAGCACAAACAGGAGGAATTTAACCTAAAGGCGTTGCTGTTCGTGACCATCAACGATTGGCCCGCTCTCAGTAATCTTTCAGGACAGACAAACAAGGGATACCATGCATGCACGCACTGTTTACTTGACACCGATAGTATATACCTGGCAAGCTGCAGGAAGAATGTGTACCTGGGCCATCGTCGATTTCTTCCGACCAACCATCAATGTCGAAAGAAAGGCAAGCATTTCAAAGGCGAGGCAGATCACCGGAAGAAGCCCGCCATGCGTACCGGTGATCACGTACTTGCTATGGTCAATGATTTACACGTAATCTTTGGAAAGGGTCCTGGCGGACTAGCTGTTCCGAGTGACGCTGGGGGACACGCACCCATGTGGAAGAAGAAATCTATATTTTGGGACCTACCCTACTGGAAAGACCTAGAGGTCCGCTCTTCGATCAACGTGATGCATGTGACGAAGAACCTTTGCGTGAACCTGCTAGGCTTCTTGGGCGTGTATGGGAAGACAAAAGATACAACTGAGGCACGAGAGGACCTGCAACGTTTGCACGAAAAAGACGGCATGCCTCCAAAGCAGTATGAAGGTCCTGCCAGCTATGCTCTTACCAAAGAAGAGAAGGAAATCTTCTTTGAATGCCTGCTTAGTATGAAGGTCCCGACTGGCTTCTCGTCGAATATAAAAGGAATAATAAATATGGCAGAGAAAAAGTTTCAGAACCTAAAGTCTCATGACTACCACGTGATTATGACGCAACTGCTTCCGGTTGCATTGAGGGGGCTTCTACCGGAAAACGTCCGATTAGCCATTGTGAAGCTATGTGCATTCCTCAATGCAATATCTCAGAAGGTGATCGATCCAGAAATCATACCAAGGCTAAGGAGTGATGTGGTGCAATGTCTTGTCAGTTTCGAGCTGGTGTTCCCACCATCCTTCTTCAATATCATGACGCACGTCCTAGTTCATATAGTTGACGAGATTGTCATTCTGGGCCCCGTATTTCTACACAATATGTACCCCTTTGAGAGGTTCATGGGAGTCCTAAAGAAATATGTCCGTAACCGTGCTAGGCCAGAAGAAAGCATCTCCATGGGCCATTAAACAGAGGATGTCATCGGGTTTTGTGTTGACTTCATTCCTGGCCTTAAGAAGATAGGTCTCCCTAAATCGCGGTATGAGGGGAGACTGACTGGAAAAGGCACGCTTGGAAGGGACTCAATAATATGCAGGGACGGATATTCTTGGTCTCAAGCACACTACACAGTTCTACAGAACTCTACCTTGGTGACCCCGTATGTCGATGAACACAAGAACAGTCTGCGCTCCAAACACCCGGAGCAGTGCGACGACTGGATTACATGTGAACACATCAGGACTTTCAGCAGTTGGTTGGAAGCACGTATCAGAGGTCACAACACTGTTTGTGATAAGCTGTACTTATTATCCAGGGGACCATCTTTGACTGTATTGATTTGGAAAGGATACGAGATAAATGGGAATACATTTTACACGATTGACCAAGATCAAAAGAGCACCAACCAAAACAGCGGTGTCCGCTTTGATGCAACAACCGAGAGGGGAAATGACACATATTATGGTTACATAGTGGACATATGGGAACTTGACTACGGACATGATTTTAAGGTCCCTTTGTTTAAGTGCAAATGGGTCAATGTGTCAGGAGGCGGGGTACAGGTAGACCCACAGTACGGAATGACAACAGTGGATCTGAAAAATCTTGGGTACACTGAAGAACCGTTCGTCCTAGCCAATGATGTGGCACAGGTTATCTATGTGAAGGACATGTCTACCAGACCGACAAAGAGAAAAGATAAGGAAGTGAATACATCATACGATGAGCCAAAGCGCCACATAGTTCTTTCAGGAAAAAGGGACATCGTGGGAGTGGAGGACAAGACAGACATGTGTGAAGATTATGAAAAGTTTCATGAAATTCCTCCCTTTAAAGTCAAGGCTGACCCCAGCATCCTGATAAACGATGTGATTATCCATGGTTACGGCGCAATAAGCAAATGACACAAGCGAAGAAAAAGTGAAGACTTTCTCCCGCAACTATTATGATGATACCATGCCAACTTTGTAACTGACGAGTATGATACCATTGTCCGTTTTGTACATGCACATGTTATGTGTGGGTCAATTTATGATACCATGCCAACTTTCAACTTTTTCAGAGTTCATTTGAAATGCTTTAATGTCTTATGGTTTGGCCCTCGTAATAATTAAAAATAGCAACAATAAGTATTTTGTTGTAAGTAGAAACAAAATAAAATAAATAAAGCAAGAAAGAAAACAAAAAAACAAAAAAGTGGAAAGTTTATAATTTTCCTAAAACTAAAAGCAAAAAGAATTAAAAATAAAGCAAAAAACAAAAGAAAATAAATAATGCACAAAACAAAACAAAAAAACTGGAAAAAATAAAAATAGCAACAATAAGTAAAGAAAACAAAAAAACAAAAAAAATGCCCCCCACTGGGCCCCCGCGGCCTGAATACGATTTGAATCCCTACTATGGGCCAGGATTCAGGCCCGCAGTAGGCCCAGAAGGCCCATCAGGCAAAGCAGTCGCAAGTAGGCCCATAAGCCTGCAGTAGAGAGGAGTTCGAGAGGGGTGCGGCAGTGGGGCTTATAAACCACTGCGCGTACCTCTCAACTAGCGAGGTGGGACTAAACTTTGGCCCCGATGCGGGCAGCACAGCGGCCTTTGGTCCCGGTTGGTGGCTCCAACCGGGACTAAAGGGGGGCATTGGTCCCGGTTGGTGCCACCAACCGAGACTAAAGGTCGCAGCTTCCCGCCCTTTGGTCTGCCGAAAAAGAGGCCTTTGGTCCCGGTTGGTGGCACCAACCGGGACTAAAGGGTGCATTAGTCCCGGTTTGTGCCACCAACCGGGACCAATGCTCCTTGTATATAAGTAGCACTTCTCAGTTTTGCAGAGTTCATCGCCACCAGTTGCCCCCCGACGACGCCGAGCACATCGACGCCGCCAGGTTGCCTCGATGCCGCCCGCCGCCCCCGCCGTCGCCGTCGCCGTCGCCCGCGCCCGTTGTCGTCGCCGGCCTCCCCGAGCCCGCGCCGGCCTCCCCGAGCCCACGCCGTCCTCCCCGAGCCCGCGCCCGCCGTCGTCGCCGGCCTCCCCGAGCCCACGCCGTCTCTCTCTCTCTCTCTCTCTCTCTCTCTCTCTCTCTCTCTCCCTCTCTCCCTCCCTCTCCCTCCCTCTCCCTCTCTCCCTCTCTCTCCCTCTCCCTCTCTCCCTCCCTCTCTCCCTCCCTCTCTCTCCCCCTCTCTCCCTCCCTATCTCTCTCTCTCTCTCTCTCTCTCTCCGGTAGGCGCCGCACCCAAGAGAAGAAAGATCACCATGGCGGAGGGTGATTGCTCAGTTCAGGCAATATGGATCTCCAATTATTCCTAGATCATGAGGTACGAGAATAGGATTTTTTTCTCTCTTCTGATTTGTGCACTTGATTATTACTACCTCTGTAAACTAATATTCCATCCTTAAATAAATATAAGGGTGTTTATATAGCTAAAATTGTTTATATTTGTTTAAAAGGGGAGTATTAAACTTTGTAGATCACTACTTCAGTGGTCAAAAAAACCTTATATAGTTTATAAAAAATCTTAAATTAATTTAGATCACTACTTTAGTGATCATGGATGCGGATGCGTACAAGTAGATACTGAGGTGTGGCAGATGATTGCTCGGTAGCACTTGATGGTTAGTAGGAAAAAGTTCAGCCTCCGTCCCAAATTACTTGTCGCTCAATTGGGACCATTTGAGTGACAAGTTATTTAGGATGGAGTATGAGACGTGTGGAGGAAATTACTCGCTCCAAGTTCATATAAATTTTAGCGGTTACCGAGAAGAGGTACAAGACAGTACACGCATTTACTAAAAGTGTGGCTATATGTTAGAACACATCAAGTACAGAGAACTAACTAACTACACTTCTATGATTTGTATTACCTATTCCTTTCAATACTCTAGTGAGTACAAAATGCATTAATGAGGATGAATGGTCAAATATGGTGTCACATACAAGGATCAGGCGAGCGGGAGCACACAAGCGAGTTTTTGCTAAACAAATTACAGAATTAACGCAAGAAAGTCACATACCTCATGTGCAGAACCTACATATTTGCTGCCATCTCCTAACATTTCTTCGGCAACTGGATGCTGAGGGAAAAGGTGTGTGCTTCTATGAACCTTTTTGCTTTACCAAAGGAAAACTGGCCTGCACTTTCCTTACGCGTACGCATGAAGCGCCTGTTTTAAAATTAAAGTTATAACCAAGCAAAAAAACATATTTTAAGCATGCTAATGTATTGGTCAGTAGTGAATGGATGGAAAACCCCATGTATTCATGCTACACAATCCAACATATGTGGTATGATGTATGCGGGACAAATACCCATCAGATTATAAATGTATCGACTACTACTTCAGAGAAACAGATGGTCAAAAGTGAACCTAACATTGCAACAAGAACCTGCTTCTTGAACATATGTGTACAGGACGTAACAACCCATGATGAGGAAATGAATATCATTTAGCAAACACTGACAGACATTAAGTTACTCGTAATAGGACATATATACTAGTGAAGAGACAAGTGTGTGCTCTGCGAACCATTTCTTTAAGAAAGAGAAACTTGTCTGCACTTTCGCATAGACATGAATGTTTTCAACAAGGATGCCACGGCCACACACCTTTCCCTCCATAACAGAGACACAATAATTACTTGTTCTGGCGTAAATTCCGATAACCTCATTTCCAGTTGGCTTTGCACCTAGGAACTTCAAAAGTACACAAAAGTGTTACACGTGCACACATACTGGAGTATCTCCACCAAATCTCATATACATAAAAATAAATTGTTTATCTGAAAGTTCTAGCAAAACCACACCATATGAAGCACACATTCGCAGCTTCTGTTTATTTGGCTTTAGAAGCCAGCTTAAACGTGAACAAGCAATAGTCAAAAAGCCACAGGGCGCAATGTAATAACATGAATCATCGCTTCATTCATGGTAGTACAAACCAAAGGCGGCACATACATGCTTGTACGAAGAAAACAAAATCAGTCACCTATACGGTAGTGCAGAACCAAAATTCCACTGGCTAGGTGATAATATTTTTTTAGAGACATGCTACTACTAGGAGACGAGACGTCGAAATGGAAACATGCACTCATCATGCTACATCAGATCAGGAACTAGCCAAGGAAGGAAAAAACGGTAGCCGCACTAACCTAACCAGTCCGCAAATTACGTGAACTAGAAGCACATATAGGGTGTGCTTCGCCGCATACCATTATATAAGATCACAGGAAAACGATTTTGCACAACTTTCCTAAAAAATATGAAGTCATGTTTGGCTTGTTCTGGCTAATATTATCTTACCCCAATTGCAGACAACCTTTCACATATATCTTTGATGGTAACCCACCATGACCTTATTTCCTTGATGTCGACGTGGAAAACAAGTTGTTGATATTGAAAGCGATTGGACATTTGTGCATTGTGAAACATCATGCACAAATAGTGCCCAAATAAGCAATTTAACAAATCTGGATGTCTGAAAAAGACCATAAACATCTGAATATCATTTGTTTTTTCACCATTAGAATTCAAGGTTATAACAACATATGATATTGTCAGGTAGTGTGAATCAAATATTTACGGTTGGACGTAAAAAATATGCAAGGACACTCAAACGAACATAAAAACTTCCAAAGACCAAAGACATCATGAAACTAAGTATTATATATGAGAAGATAATTATTTCCTAATTATCATGCCTGATAGACAATGAACATACAAAGAAGACATGCAATTACCTATAAATAAAGATTTACTATAAATAATTAAAAAATACTAGTAGCAAAACAAACAAAAGAGTTTAGTTCTTGCAAAGAATATCACAACAAGATAAAATAATCTCATAACGAACAACTGCAAATCGCATGCCAAATTCAGACAACCCTACTCCCATATTTGGATAAAGGCAACCTTACAGAAGCAAGAGAAACCAATGCACAAAGGAAACCTCTGACAACAGTACCATGCATCCATCTCTTGCAATTGTTATCGACAATTTGAGCTTGGAGACCAAATCCAGGAATAGTCGCTTACATAAATGAAGCAACCAACTATCGAATCAACCATTTAAAATATGGACTATACTAGAAGCATATTACTACTCCATCATGCCTACTAGTTGCGTACCAAAAATCCCATGTTTTCATACCACACAATTCAACATATGTGGTACGATGTATGCAGAATAAACACTCATCAGATCATACAGCTATCAACTACTACCTCAATAAAACAGATGGCCAAAAGTGAACCTCACATTGCAACAAGAACCTGCTTCTTGAAAATATGTGTATAGGAAGTAACAAACGATGATTAGGAGACCCATATGCTTTATCAAACGCTGACAAACATTAAGTTACTCGTAATAGGACAAATATACCGCTAGGTATCCTGACCGACTCACTTGTGACAGACAAGTGTGTGCTCTATGAACCATTTTCTTATGAAAGAGAAACTTGCCTGCACTTTTCACATAGACATGAATGTTGTAAACAAAGATGTCACAGCCACAAACCTTTCCCTCCATAAAAGAGATACAATAATTACTTGTTCCAAAATCTATTCCGGTAACCTCATTTCCAGTTGGCTTTCCACCGAGGAACTTCAAAAGTACACAATAGTGTTACACATGGACGCATATTGTATCTCCAGCAAATAGTTGGAGATCAGTGCTACAAGAGAGATTTATCCATGTACATCAGCAAGTTCGTTGCTAATGTGAGAACTTACAAAACAAGAAATCGCTAGGGTTAAACCTAAGGTTCATATAGGGTGTCCAGCACAGAATCATGGTATACTCTTACGGATCTGCACGCATAAGAGACCTAGGGATCGAACTATCATATCACTGCTGTAAAACGATGGCACAAATTATTATACCAGAAGCCCGAGAGGCACAAACGTTGGCATCACAACCCACCATGAGATACCAAAACACTAAGCTTGTCATGGCGCAATGGCCATAGGCACACAAGTGCATGAGATAAAGTAGAGCGGAGAGGACTGGAGGGGTTTACCCACGTGAGAGAGGAACAGAGGTTTGTATGGCCAGTACATTTTTGCCTTGATTTCCTTGAGGCTCTCTGAATTTGTGCTGCTTGCACAGCATGATCTTGGAGTGAATCCGTCCTTTTGCTTGAAACGCCTACATGAAGAACACATTCAGGGTTAAAAACAATTTACCGCTTGCAACCTACTACAAAGTGCAATCTGCTCACTCAACACTACAAAGATTGACAAGAGAATAGTTGGAGGCTTGGTCCACACAAACTAAGCCCTAGGAAATGAAGGCGTACAGGTGGACAAACATCTCAAAAGAGAACACAGAATGATCACCAACTATTGCTATCAAGGATCAAGAAGATCCCTAACCAGGAATTTCAAACAAAAACAAGGCAACACTATGACATTTCTCTAACCTACAAAACTAAAGCCTTCTTAATCGAAATGTCGACATAACTCACACATGAATCTCGATATTTTTGTGTCCATGTTCTAAACCCAGATAATCGCGATCAGATTCATTCCAAATCTATGATAAGATGTATGGAATCTCAAATGGAGTGTCGACGTCAATAAACTACAAACAAAAATTAAGGAGCACTCGATGATTAACTTCCAAGAGTATCACCTAGTCAACTAATCAAGATCAAAGTAATTCTGACATAATAAAGAGGACACAAATTATACCTTACATGACAAGCTGCTGTCATGATCTTCTTGCAATTGATTTCTTGTGTGAAACGGAAACATCATAACTTTGTTCCAACAGACTAAAGAGTAGAGTGCTCTCAAATGTCCTGAAGATACGAAAAAGAATTAGCTAGAGTATCCAGTAAGACATCCAGCAAGCTAGGCAGACAAAAAAACACCACACCCCGCATATCTGCAAGATAATTACCATGTGCAAAAGGGTCTAAGACAATCGGTTGATTTTGACTTGATTTCCTCGTGTCTCTCTGAATTTGTATTGCTTGTAGAGTATGCCCTCGGAGTGAAGTCCTTCGGCTTGAAAGCATGGAAAGTGCTGCAGCCTAAAGATGGTAAGGTTAAAGTTGGCGGTCGCAGTCACTCGATACTAGAAAGATTGAAAGGGCTTACTTACCCATTTGCAACATAGACCAACGAGGATGCCTTGTTGTACTGTATGGCCATTATGGGCATGGTTGGGTCATTGCTGCACAGAAGATCATAACTATTAGATAACATTTGGAACGTGACTAGCTAAAGAAAAATAAGCAAGCAAAAGAACCATTGCTGTGTTTTTAAAGGCAGCAACACTAACATGTCCATTATGCTCACTTAACGAAGGATTGACTGATGTTTTCGAAAAAGGAAGGCTGTGATGAAGTACACCGCCACTTATCGTTGGCTGAGTAGCCCAATCTTGTGTCTGAAGGCCAAAAAACAATGCATCTTTTAGTTCAACCTTGAATTTACATACATATATATAATGAACAAAAGAAGAGCAAACGGTAAGCCACGGTTCAAAACAGAGTAGCTCCGAATAATCATTTCGCGTAGTTTCCGTTGTTAGTTTTGATTCAGTCTCATAAATGGTGGTTATTTTTATTTCCATGCTTCACGAGAAAAAACACTCCACGATCATCCCAACACGAGCAACAACATAGAGACTAGTACCGAAGAAAGGGTAGGGAGCTAGAACAATGGAACACCTTCTATCTTTGTCAATTAGCATTCCTACTGGATAAAAGAAAAGAATGATATATTTCAGATTCCGACACAGGCATAATAAAAAAAAGGCTCGTCCATTAATGGTACCAACGGCTGGGCATTAACAAACTTACCACTTTTTTTTTAAAGTTGTGCATTATTTGGAACTCGTAGATGAAACCACAATTTGCAGTGTGATAGAGAATTGGTTTATCTGCTATAACAACTTATGGCTTTAGGATTTTTACACGATTCAAGTGCCCAGTATTTACGTTTTGAACCATTAAGTCTTTTGTAGGAGCCTTTGCTGGTAGAGTTGAGGAACATGAATGAAGCTAAGTTATAAGGTAAAGAACACAATCAATCATGTCCACTTAAACTGACAACCAAATGGAATCAGATGAACATGAACATGCAGGTGACCAGAAGCACATCACAATATCAAGCCATTGGTTTCATGTCTGGTACAAAGGCCATGAACCCAAAGTTGGAGAATTGCGGGAGGAGAAGAGCATTCTTACCACCATGTGCCCGTCTTTGTCGGCGGGAACATCCAAGGGCAGCGATGGCTTCTCAGACTAGTCTAAGGCATCATTCTCCTTGGCGTCCATGAGCTGTACCTGCACGTGCAACCTTGGTTGAATTCCACCACCGTTTAGTCAGACGAGAAGTGCACCATAGCTAAATACACACTAGAGTCTTACCTTGTTTAAGCCATGGACGTTGTGGAACAGATGAAGAGGAGGATGGCCACGGCGGAGACAAGGGTGGCAGCCGAACACCCCAATCTACTAGTGACGCAGAGTTGTCGATGACATGAAAAACTCTAACATCCTCTTCAGTCTGTCAGGGCAATCAAAATAGTACACACGTAAGCAAAACTAGGTTTGGATAAGTGCACAAGCAAGAACAATATATGTTCTTATTAGAGAAGAACTAGACCACAATAAAACAGTCATTCATGATCTGCAACTATGCAAAAGTAAACACAGGATAAAATCTAAGCTACAATAGAAAATGGGGAGCATCCAACATCAATGACCATATGGAATGAGCCATTTGACCATCTTTGGCGTATTGTGATTGTTATTGACTAGTTAAGCATATTTAGCATCACAGCAACCTAAAGCCTACCTATGAAACACACTGATAGCCAGGACAAGAATATGAGCTACAACAACATTAGATATTTGTAAGCCTTAACAGAATATTAATGGTTGCAATAAACCATGCCAACATATGCAAGCAAAAAGGAAAGTTATTGGCAGATAACCACAAGCACAGAACAATATCAAGTCAATGTCCATGGCTGGCACTAAGGCCATGAACCCAAAGTGGGAGAAGTGAGGGGAGGAGAAGAGTCTTCTTACCACCAAGCACCCGTATCCGTTGGCGGCAGCACCCGAGGACGGCGATGGCTTCTCAGACTGGTCTAAGGCATCATTCTCCTTGACGTCGACGAGTTGTACCTGCACGTGCAACCCTGACTAAATTCCACCACTGTTTAGTCAGCCGAGAAGTGCACAATAGCTGAATACACACTGGAGTCTTACCTTACTTTAGCCATGTACATTGTGGAGCAGAGGAGTAGGACGTGGCAATGTGGAGACGAGGGCAGCGGCCGCCTTCCCCAATCTACTAGTGAAGCAGAGTTGTCGGTGACACGAAAACCTTTACAGTCTGACATGGCAATCAAAACAGTACACACATAAGCAAAACTAGCTTCGGATGAATGCACAGGCAAGAACAAGATAGTATGTACTTATTAGAGAAGAACTAGACGACAATAGAACAGAGTCATTCATGATCCAAGAACAACATAGTATGTAAAAGGTAAGCACTCACAAGTACTTGGTGATTTCTGAAGAAAATAGTTACACATAAGACACCATGATTATCAGTTATTCTCAACAGCTGGATCATAGCTTCAGTACTTGCACCCTCAAGACTGAATATTTGTCGCTTGTTGGTTACCCCTACAAAGTACATGCAAGTCCAAGTTATTATACTGAAAGAAACAGCAGCCATGATAAGATCTTCTCTGCATACTTACCCATAGAAGATTTCTAACAGGCACCCTATCTGTGACATGGCGGGTTACAAGCAACCCAAAGTCTGCAAATGCATAATCCCAATCTCAGCTGAAACTCTATTCAACTAGCTAGAATTGCATTACGAACATCAAATAGCAATATCACTGTCCATTGCACGAAAACTAATCTCCCTACTACAACGATGTCGGTCGATGCATCGGAACTATTCCTATCAGTGTGCAGACGAACAGTTCTGACTTCTGAATTTCAGCTACTAAACTATGGACATGTCCGTGCAGCAACAAAAAGACTAGCTTAGGTAGTTGGGCAGCGCATGAGTAGTCGAGTCTAGCTCCTCTTATACAAATTAAGCTCGACTCGTGCTAATTGGACCCAGCGGGAAGTCCATTTTGTCGGAGACAAAGAGCGGGAAGTCCTGTCGCCGCCATGTTCTACGGCCAACTGCTCCGAATCTACTGGAGACATGTCGTCCAGTTTGTTTCTGTACACAAAAAAACAAGCTGACGGAAGTGGGGAACAGAGGCACAGCCGACGGAAGTGGGGAACAGAGGCACAGCCGACGGTGCAGCTCACCACGTACTCCTATATATGCGTCTCCCAGTACACGCAATAACAAATACAACATTTTTTCAGAACGCCAGTGCCTGCTTTTGGCACAAACATGCATGGGGTATCGGATGACGCATAATGCGAGATCATCTGAACCCAGGGTGTGAGAGCGCCCCTCCCCCAAAGATTCAGTGAATAGAGAATCCGAGGTTGATGCTAAACAGCAGACCTTTCAAGAATCAAATACTGGCAATCATATCATAGTATCCAGTTAAGACATGAATGAATTTACAACTCTAAGCAAAAGCCTTAAGCTAGAAAAATAAGCACGAGACAGTGAATAGAACAGCAACGGTGAACCCTAAAAAATAAAACTGGGGATTTTAGGGAAACCAAGCAAGCAATTGGGTGCATCCTGCGGAGACCATGTAGCATGCATGTGAGGCAATCAATTGAGCGCCCAATCGAGCGAGCCTAATTGGACATGGCCGTGGCACCAAGCAGGCCACGAGGTGAGAGAAATTGGAGGTGAAGGAGAGAGACAAGGAGAGGAAGAGGGGACCTTCCTTGAAGGGCTCCATTCCATGGCGCGGTCGTCGTCGAGAGTGGAGTTGGTGTCCTCACGCGCGCAGAAGAGCGGCGTCGGAGGGCACGGCCGCGCCGTCGTCGCCGACGGCAGGGCACGGCTGTGTGTGCCGCCCCCTCCTCCTCTCCAGACGCACTAGCGTGAGGAAGGCGGAGTCTTGGGCGGCCGGGCACACCGAGCACCTGCGTCGAGGCCGCCCCGAGCGCGGATCCTGGAGCCTCACTTCGCCGCGGCCGGCAGGACGAGCAGATCGGGGAGCGCCGCCGGCCTACTCACCGGGTCCATCCGGAAGCGCGACAGCCGAGGGAGAGAAGGGGGTGGCGGTGGGTGAGATGGAGATGGAGGAAGGTGAGGGGCGGTGGCTGCGCATCGGAGTCGGAGATGGGGGCGGCGGCGGCGGCTGCGGCGGCGCGTCGGGAGAGGAGAGGAGAGGATGCGGGGTGTCAGGGTGATTGACGGTCAAAATTTCCTTTTTCACTTCCTTCACTTTCTCTTTTTCATCTTCACTTTCACTTTGAACCCTGACACCCCGAGTATGAGGCGCAAATTTTTTCACTTTTTCACTTTTTCACTTCCTGTCGGTAGTTTTGGACCCAATTTTTTTCAGACGAAAACTTGGTGATTGACGGTCAAAATTCCCGAGTTATAACAGTGGGTGGGTTGACAGGCCTCGTCTTTATGTCCGCTGCATTGCTAGTACACGGACAAACACGTCTGCGACGTTTGGGGCCGTTGTGGTCCGCGGCCGCCAAGCCCGGGCCTTCCTATATCCGCGCCACATTTGGGTTGGGTTTGAGGGATGCCGGTTAGCCAGGACGTTTGGGGTCGTTATTTGGTCGGTCAGTGACCGGACCGTCCGTCATGCTTGTTTTTCTTTTTTTTTGGTCGGTCAGTGACCGGGCAGTCAGACCGGATGTTTGAGGCGGCTATGAGGCGTCCGGATGTAAATGCTCTAACCGACGCGTGCATTTTTTTCATTTTCCTTTTTCTTTTTGGAGAGCCTTGATTACGTGTACTAGCATGGGTAAAAAAACGAGATTCGATGCACGCTCGGATCGACCTCAACTCAAACGCCCGGCAGGATCGGACAAATACGCATGCATGCCAAAATCAATCGGCCGGATCGACCTCAACATATTGTTAAGTATGAGTTGTGAATCCTTGACTTGACATCAATCTAGCGATGGCGCTGCCCTCCGTCGACACATGACGTGTGGGTCCTACATGTTTGTTTAACCGCCAGCACATGTTGCCGCGCCAATCCCACATGTCACTACCAGAGCCCGGGGTTGTGCAACGACGGGAGGCGGGACGAACGAGCATTAGTAGAAAAGGGGGCAATGGTCCAGGCCGGTCCAGCCCATTAGTCCCGGTTCAATCCAGAACCGGGACCAATGGGTGCATTGGACCCGGTTCTTGAGCCCCGGGGGCCGGCCGGGCCACGTGGGCCATTGGTCCCGGTTCGTCTGGACTTTTTGGTCCCGGTTGGCGGGACAAACCTGGACCAATGTGCCTTGCTCCTGGCCCACCACCATTGGTCCCGGTTGGGGGGATGAACCGGGACCAAAGGCTTCCCTTTAGTTCCGGTTCATGCTACGAACCGGGACCAATTAATTGCCTATATATACCCCGCGAGCAGAGCACTCTCACTGCTCTGTTTTTCATGGCCGGTGAGGAGAGAGCTTTGTGTTGCTCTAGCTCACCTCCTATGCACACGAGGTGTTCGATGGAATGCCCGAGCCACACTACTTAAGCTTTCTCCTCTCCAAGCTCCACCTCCAAGCTCCATTTTTCTTAATATTTGTCTAGGTTTAGCGGTCCGTCACGTCCCGTCCCCGTCTTCACCGCCGTCGATCGGTCGCGTCGCCGGCACCACCGTGGTGAGCCTCTTGTTCTTATCTTCTTTCTGAAAGGAAAAAAACTCTTACTTGTATGTTTATATAGATACTTGTATAATTTTCTTACTTTTATTATTGCATCTTATATAGTGCGATGGTTTTGGTATCCGCCCCCGTCGGCCCTCGTCCTGTCTATGATTCAGATGTGGTATATATTATCTTTTCATAACTATTGGTTCATTTATTGTTTATGACAATTATGCCGACCAACGTAACATAGATTTTATTTATCTAGGAGGTTGTTGAACCGGAAATTCCAACCGACCCTATTGTCGAGAGGTTAAATTTAGTTGAAGAAGAAAACAATTTGTTGAAGGAAAAAATTAGAAAAATTGAGGAGGAGAAGATGATATTGGAGTTGCATGTTGCGGATGTCGTCGATGATCACAAGATCAAGATGGATGCAATGCGCTTGAAGATTAGAAAGATTAGAAAATATGCCATTCATACCGAGGCTTGGTATCATTATGCCGTTGGATCAGTTTGTTACATTGGTTGCGATTATGATCGCATTTGTTTTCGCATTGAAATGTTTTACATAGTTTCAGTGTATGGTTTAATTAATTTAGATGCTCTGCAGAGCTTTATGTTGTTAGATGAGAACTATGTATGTACTTCGGTTTTAATGTGATGATGAACTTCTATTAATTTGGTCACTTAATTATATAATGCACGCAGATGAACCGGCGATGGATGTACGGTTCAAGACACACCTCCGAGTACATTAAGGGCGTGCATGATTTTCTCGAAGTGGCTGAGGCAAACAAGCAGAATGGTTTTATGTGTTGTCCATGCCCTGTATGTGGGAATACGAAGTCTTACACTGATCGGAAAATCCTCCACACCCACCTTCTTTACAAGGGTTTCATGCCACAATATAATGTTTGGACGAGGCACGGAGAAATAGGGGTTATGA
This sequence comes from Triticum aestivum, assembly GCF_018294505.1. Classification (NCBI taxonomy): domain Eukaryota; kingdom Viridiplantae; phylum Streptophyta; class Magnoliopsida; order Poales; family Poaceae; genus Triticum; species Triticum aestivum. The sequence continues at coordinate 36,201,188 of NC_057798.1, read as the reverse complement.
TGGAAGATGGCGAAGAAGAAGAGTACGATGACAACTATGTGCCCTCTGAATACGGTGATGCTCCTGAAGATCAAGAGGAACCAGACGATGTGCACGATGATGCTGCAACGGGCGAAGCTGCTGAAGATCAAGAGGAACCAGACGATGTGCCCGATGATGATGATCTCCGCCGGGTCATTGTCGATGCAAGGACGCAATGCGAAAGTCAAAAGGAGAAGTTGAAGTTCGATCGCATGCTAGAGGACCACAAAAAAGGGTTGTACCCCAATTGCGAAGATGGCAACACAAAGCTGGGTACCGTACTGGAATTGCTGCAGTGGAAGGCAGAGAATGCTGTGCCTGACAAAGGATTTGAGAAGCTACTTAAAATATTGAAGAAGAAGCTTCCAAAGGATAACGAATTGCCCGACGGTACATACGCAGCAAAGAAGGTCGTATGCCCTCTAGGATTGGAGGTGCAGAAGATACATGCATGCCCTAATGACTGCATCCTCTACCGCGGTGCATACAAGGATCTGAACGCATGCCCGGTATGCGGCGCATTACGGTATAAGATCAGACGAGATGACCCTGGTGATGTTGACGACGAGCCCCCCAGGAAGAGGGTTCCTGCGAAGGTGATGTGGTACGCTCCTATAATACCACGGTTGAAACGTCTGTTCAGAAACGGAGAGCATGCCAAGTTGATGCGATGGCACAGTGAGGACCGTAAGAAAGACGGGAAGTTGAGAGCACCCGCTGACGGGTCGCAGTGGAGAAAAATCGAGAGAAAGTACTGGGATGAGTTTGCAAGTGAGCGAAGGAACGTATGGTTTGCTTTAAGCGCGGATGGCATTAATCCTTTCGGGGAGCAGAGCAGCAATCACAGCACCTGGCCCGTCACTCTATGTATGTATAACCTTCCTCCTTGGATGTGCATGAAGCGGAAGGGCATTATGATGCCAGTTCTCATCCAAGGCCCTAAGCAACCCAGCAATGACATTGATGTGTACGTAAGGTCATTAGTTGAAGAACTTTTAGAGCTGTGGAATGGAAACGGTGTACGGACGTGGGATGAGCACAAACAGGAGGAATTTAACCTAAAGGCGTTGTTGTTCGTGACCATCAACGATTGGCCCGCTTTCAGTAATCTTTCAGGACAGACAAACAAGGGATACCATGCATGCACGCACTGTTTACTTGTCACCGATAGTATATACCTGGCAAGCTGCAGGAAGAATGTGTACCTGGGCCATCGTCGATTTCTTCCGACCAACCATCAATGTCGAAAGAAAGGCAAGCATTTCAAAGGCAAGGCAGATCACCGGAAGAAGCCCGCCATGCATACCGGTGATCACGTACTTGCTATGGTCAATGATTTACACGTAATCTTTGGAAAGGGTCCCGGTGGACTAGCTGTTCCGAGTGACGCTGGGGGACACGCACCCATGTGGAAGAAGAAATCTATATTTTGGGACCTACCCTACTGGAAAGACCTAGAGGTCCGCTCTTCGATCAACGTGATGCACGTGACGAAGAACCTTTGCGTGAACCTGCTAGGCTTCTTGGGCGTGTATGGGAAGACAAAAGATACAGCTGAGGCACGAGAGGACCTGCAACGTTTGCACGAAAAAGACGCCATGCCTCCAAAGCAGTATGAAGGTCCTCCCAGCTATGCTCTTACCAAAGAAGAGAAGGAAATCTTCTTTGAATGCCTGCTTAGTATGAAGGTCCCGACTGGCTTCTCGTCGAATATAAAAGGAATAATAAATATGGCAGAGAAAAAGTTTCAGAACCTAAAGTCTCATGACTGCCACGTGATTATGACGCAACTGCTTCCGGTTGCATTGAGGGGGCTTCTACCGGAAAACGTCCGATTAGCCATTGAGAAGCTATGTGCATTCCTCAATGCAATATCTCAGAAGGTGATCGATCCAGAAATCATACCAAGGCTAAGGAGTGATGTGGTGCAATGTCTTGTCAGTTTCGAGCTGGTGTTCCCACCATCCTTCTTCAATATCATGACACACGTCCTAGTATTTCTACACAATATGTACCCCTTTGAGAGGTTCATGGGAGTCCTAAAGAAATATGTCCGTAACCGCGCTAGGCCAGAAGGAAGCATCTCCATGGGCCATTAAATAGAGGATGTCATCGGGTTTTGTGTTGACTTCATTCCTGGCCTTAAGAAGATAGGTCTCCCTAAATTGCGGTATGAGGGGAGACTGACTGGAAAAGGCACGCTTGGAAGGGACTCAATAATATGCAGGGACAGATATTCTTGGTCTCAAGCACACTACACAGTTCTACAGAACTCTACCTTGGTGACCCCGTATGTCGATGAACACAAGAACAGTCTACGCTCCAAACACCCGGAGCAGTGCTTATTATCCAGGGGACCATCTTTGACTGTATTGATTTGGAAAGGATACGAGATAAATGGGAATACATTTTACACGATTGACCAAGATCAAAAGAGCACCAACCAAAACAGCGGTGTCCGCTTTGATGCAACAACCGAGAGGGGAAATGACACATATTATGGTTACATAGTGGACATATGGGAACTTGACTACGGACATGATTTTAAGGTCCCTTTGTTTAAGTGCAAATGGGTCAATGTGTCAGGAGGCGGGGTACAGGTAGACCCACAGTACGGAATGACAACAGTGGATCTGAAAAATCTTGGGTACACTGAAGAACCGTTCGTCCTAGCCAATGATGTGGCACAGGTTATCTATGTGAAGGACATGTCTACCAGACCGACAAAGAGAAAAGATAAGGAAGTGAATACATCATACGATGAGCCAAAGCGCCACATAGTTCTTTCAGGAAAAAGGGACATCGTGGGAGTGGAGGACAAGACAGACATGTCTGAAGATTATGAAAAGTTTCATGAAATTCCTCCCTTTAAAGTCAAGGCTGACCCCAGCATCCTGATAAACGATGAAGATTATCCATGGTTACGGCGCAATAAGCAAATGACACAAGCGAAGAAAAAGTGAAGACTTTCTCCCGCAACTATTATGATGATACCATGCCAACTTTGTAACTGACGAGTATGATACCATTGTCCGTTTTGTACATGCACATGCTATGTGTGGGTCAATTTATGATACCATGCCAACTTTCAACTTTTTCATAGTTCATTTGAAATGCTTTAATGTCTTATGGTTTGGCCCTCGTAATAATTAAAAATAGCAACGATAAGTATTTTGTTGTAAGTAGAAACAAAATAAAATAAATAAAGCAAGAAAGAAAAAAAACAAAAAAGTGGAAAGTTTATAATTTTCCTAAAACTAAAAGCAAAAAGAATTAAAAATAAAGCAAAAAACAAAAGAAAATAAATAATGCACAAAACAAAACAAAAAAACTGGAAAAAAATAAAAATAGCAACAATAAGTAAAGAAAACAAAAAACAAAAAAAATGCCCCCCACTGGGCCCCCACGGCCTGAATACGATTTGAATCCCTACTATGGGCCAGGATTCAGGCCCGCAGTAGGCCCAGAAGGCCCATCAGGCAAAGCAGTCGCAAGTAGGCCCATAAGCCTGCAGTAGAGAGGAGTTCGAGAGGGGTGCGGCAGTGGGGCTTATAAACCACTGCGCGTCCCTCTCAACTAGCGAGGTGGGACTAAACTTTGGCCCCGATGCGGGCAGCATAGGGGCCTTTGGTCCCGGTTGGTGGCTCCAACCGGGACTAAAGGGGGGGCATTGGTCCCGGTTGGTGCCACCAACCGGGACTAAAGGTCGCAGCTTCCCGCCCTTTGGGCTGCCGAAAAAGAGGCCTTTGGTCCCGGTTGGTGGCACCAACCGGGACTAAAGGGTGCATTAGTCCCGGTTTGTGCCACCAACCGGGACCAATGCTCCTTGTATATAAGTAGCACTTCTCAGTTTTGCAGAGTTCATCGCCACCAGTTGCCCCCCGACGACGCCGAGCACATCGACGCCGCCAGGCTGCCCCGACGCCGCCCGCCGCCCCCGCCGTCGCCGTCGCCGTCGCCCGCGCCCGTCGTCGTCGCCGGCCTCCCCGAGCCCGCGCCGGCCTCCCCGAGCCCACGCCGTCCTCCCCGAGCCCGCGCCCGCCGTCGTCGCCGGCCTCCCCGAGCCCACGCCGTCTCTCTCTCTCTCCCTCTCTCCCTCCCTCTCCCTCCCTCTCCCTCTCTCCCTCTCTCTCCCTCTCCCTCTCTCCCTCCCTCTCTCCCTCCCTCTCTCCCTCCCTATCTCTCTCTCTCTCTCTCTCTCTCTCTCTCTCTCCGGTAGGCGCCGCACCCAAGAGAAGAAAGATCACCATGGCAGAGGGTGATTGCTCAGTTCAGGCAATATGGATCTCCAATTATTCCCAGATCATGAGGTACGAGAATAGGATTTTTTTTCTCTCTTCTGATTTGTGCACTTGATTATTACTACCTCTGTAAACTAATATTCCATCCTTAAATAAATATAAGGGTGTTTATATAGCTAAAATAGTGATCTAATTGCTCTTATATTTGTTTAAAAAGGGAGTATTAAACTTTGTAGATCACTACTTCAGTGGTCAAAAAAACCTTATATAGTTTATAAAAAATCTTAAATTAATTTAGATCACTACTTTAGTGATCATGGATGCGGATGCGTACAAGTAGATACTGAGGTGTGGCAGATGATTGCTCGGTAGCACTTGATGGTTAGTAGGAAAAAGTTCACCCTCCGTCCCAAATTACTTGTCGCTCAAATGGGACCATTTGAGTGACAAGTTATTTAGGATGGAGTATGAGACGTGTGGAGGAAATTACTCGCTCCAAGTTCATATAAATTTTAGCGGTTACCGAGAAGAGGTACAAGACAGTACACGCATTTACTAAAAGTGTGGCTATATGTTAGAACACATCAAGTACAGAGAACTAACTAACTACACTTCTATGATTTGTATTACCTATTCCTTTCAATACTCTTGTGAGTACAAAATGCATTAATGCGGATGAATGGTCAAATATGGTGTCACATACAAGGATCAGGCGAGCGGGAGCACACAAGCGAGTTTTTGCTAAACAAATTACAGAATTAACGCAAGAAAGTCACATACCTCATGTGCAGAACCTACATATTTGCTGCCATCTCCTAACATTTCTTCGGCAACTGGATGCTGAGGGAAAAGGTGTGTGCTTCTATGAACCTTTTTGCTTTACCAAAGGAAAACTAGCCTGCACTTTCGGCGCCTGTTTTAAAATTAAAGTTATAAGCAAGCAAAAAAACATATTTTAAGCATGCTAATGTATTGGTCAGTAGTGAATGGATGGAAAACCCCATGTATTCATGCTACACAATCCAACATATGTGGTATGATGTATGCGGGATAAATACCCATCAGATTATAAACGTATCGACTACTACTTCAGAGAAACAGATGGTCAAAAGTGAACCTAACATTGCAACAAGAACCTGCTTCTTGAACATATGTGTACAGGACGTAACAACCCATGATGAGGAAATGAATATCATTTAGCAAACACTGACAGACATTAAGTTACTCGTAATAGGACATATATACTGGTGAAGAGACAAGTGTGTGCTCTGCGAACCATTTTTTTAAGAAAGAGAAACTTGTCTGCACTTTCGCATAGACATGAATGTTTTCAACAAGGATGCCACGGCCACACACCTTTCCCTCCATAACAGAGACACAATAATTACTTGTTCTGACGTAAATTCCGATAACCTCATTTCCAGTTGGCTTTGCACCTAGGAACTTCAAATTACACAAAAGTGTTACACGTGCACACATACTGGAGTATCTCCACCAAATCTCATATACATAAAAATAAATTGTTTATCTGAAAGTTCTAGCAAAACCACACCATATGGAGCACACATTCGCAGCTTCTGTTTATTTGGCTTTAGAAGCCAGCTTAAACGTGAACAAGCAATAGTCAAAAAGCCACAGGGCGCAATGTAATAACATGAATCATCGCTTCATTCATGGTAGTACAAACCAAAGGCGGCACGTACATGCTTGTACGAAGAAAACAAAATCAGTCACCTATACGGTAGTGCAGAACCAAAATTCCACTGGCTAGGTGATAATATTTTTTTTAGAGACATGCTACTACTAGGAGACGAGACGTCGAAATGGAAACATGCACTCATCATGCTACATCAGATCAGGAACTAGCCAAGGAAGGAAAAAACGGTAGCGGCACTAACCTAACCAGTCCGCAAATTACGTGAACTAGAAGCACATATAGGGTGTGCTTCACCGCATACCATTATATAAGATCACAGGAAAACGATTTTGCACAACTTTCCTCAAAAATATGAAGTCATGTTTGGCTTGTTCTGGCTAATATTATCTTACCCCAATTGCAGACAACCTTTCACATATATCTTTGATGGTAACCCACCATGACCTTATTTCCTTGATGTCGACGTGGAAAACAAGTTGTTGATATTGAAAGCGATTGGACATTTGTTCATTGTGAAACATCATGCACAAATAGTGCCCAAATAAGCAATTTAACAAATCTGGATGTCTGAAAAAGACCATAAACATCTGAATATCATTTGTTTTTTCACCATTAGAATTCAATGTTATAACAACATATGATATTGTCAGGTAGTGTGAATCAAATATTTACGGTTGGACGTAAAAAATATGCAAGGACACTCAAACGAACATAAAAACTTCCAAAGACCAAAGACATCATGAAACTAAGTATTATATACGAGAAGATAATTATTTCCTAATTATCATGCCTGATAGACAATGAACATACAAAGAAGTCATGCAATTACCTATAAATAAAGATTTACTATAAATAATTAAAAAATACTAGTAGCAAAACAAACAAAAAAGTTTAGTTCTTGCAAAGAATATCACAACAAGATAAATAATCTCATAACGAACAACTGCAAATCGCATGCCAAATTCAGACAACCCTACTCCTATATTTGGATAAAGGCAACCTTACAGAAGCAAGAGAAACCAATGCACAAAGGAAACCTCTGACAACAGTACCATGCATCCATCTCTTGCAATTGTTATCGACAATTTGAGCTTGGAGACCAAATCCAGGAATAGTCGCTTACATAAACGAAGCAACCAACTGTCGAATCAACCATTTAAAATATGGACTATACTAGAAGCATATTACTACTCCATCATGCCTACTAGTTGCGTACCAAAAATCCCATGTTTTCATACCACACAATTCAACATATGTGGTATGATGTATGCAGAATAAACACTCATCAGATCATACAGCTATCAACTACTACCTCAATAAAACAGATGGCCGAAAGTGAACCTCACATTGCAACAAGAACCTGCTTCTTGAAAATATGTGTATAGGAAGTAACAAACGATGATTAGGAGACCCATATGCTTTATCAAACGCTGACAAACATTAAGTTACTCGTAATAGGACAAATATACCGCTAGGTATCCTCACCGACTCACTTGTGACAGACAAGTGTGTGCTCTATGAACCATTTTCTTATGAAAGAGAAACTTGCCTGCACTTTTCACATAGACATGAATGTTGTAAACAAAGATGTCACAGCCACAAACCTTTCCCTCCATAACATAGATACAATAATTACTTGTTCCAAAATCTATTCCGGTAACCTCATTTCCAGTTGGCTTTCCACCGAGGAACTTCAAAAGTACACAATAGTGTTACACATGCACGCATATTGTATCTCCAGCAAATCTCATATACATGAAAATAAGATGGTTACCTGAAAGTTCTAGCAAAACCACCCCATCTGGAGCACACATTCACAACTTCTGTTGATTGGGCTTTAGCAGCCAGCTGAAACATGAACAAGTAATAGTCAAAAAGCTGCAGGGGGAAATGTAATAACATGAATCATCACTTCATTGATGATATTAACCCGTACAACATCTTTGGTGATTCCCATGGGCAACAATGTGGGTCATTTTCCAAACATAGGAAAAACGTGTATCATTCATAGACCACTGCCCAAAATCCCTTGTTAGTGCATACAACAATGGGCATGCACAGAATTGTGCACTTACCATCATGCATGTTCTCCGTTTACCCCACCCATGGGCATGAAAAATTGTTCCACCTTCCACATCGTTTGCTAATCTAAAAAATACAATATGATGGCAGTACAAACGAAAGGCGGCACATACATGCTTGTACAAAGAAAACAAAATCACACACACCTCTACGGTAGTGTAGAACCAAAATTCTACTGGCTAGCAGAAAATACTTTTTTAAGGCGTGCTACTACTAGGAGATGGGACATCGAAATGGAAACATGCACTCATGTTGCATGAGATCAGGAACTAGCCAAGGAAGGAAAAACTGATAGCAGCACATTCGACCTTGGCGGGTGCCGCGGTAGCTAGTGGCTGATGTGCGTTGTAGGACCCTGAGATAGTGCTTTTATCGAGGAGTGGCGACCAAACAAATGCTTCAGTGCTATTCATGCGAGGCTCCTGCCTACTATGTTCCTGCTCTACATCGGTGTAGGTCAGCATTGGTTGCTAGGCTTTGCATAATAAAATTGCTCCAGCCTTGGGTGGCCCACGCCCCATTGAGCCTTTCTAAAGCTCCACCCGTGCTAACTACTCCAAAATTACCTGGACTAGAAACATAGGTAGCGCTTCGCCAGATCACAGGAATAATATTTTGAACAACTTTCCACAAAAATGTCATTTTTGGCTTGTTCAGGCTAATATTATCTTAACCCAATTGCAGTTAGCGTTAGACATCTATCTTCGAAACTAACCCACCAAGACCTTATTTCCTTGATGTTGATATTGAAAGCGAGATGTCGATATTGAAAGTTATTGGACATTTATTCATTGCGATACACCAACCACAAACAGTGCCCAAGTAAGTAATTTAACAAATCTAGATGCTTGAAAAAGACCATAAACATCTAAATTTCATTTATTTTTTTCACCTTTTGAATTCAATGTTATAAAAACTTAAGAAATTTCCAGGCAGTGTGCATCAAACATTTACGATTGGACATAACAAATGTGCAAGGAAAGCCAAACAAAAATAAAAAGATCCAAAGACCAAACAAATCCTGAAACTATTATAAAATGAACATAAAAAGAAGTCATGCAAATTCCTATAAAAAGTATTATATATGAGAAGACATTATTTCCTACTTATCATGGCAGATATAAAATGAACATGAAAAGAAGTCATGCAAATTCCTATAAATAAAGATTTACCGTCTAGAATTATAAAAAATTACTAGTAACAAAATCTGGAGCGCATATTCGCAGCTTCTGTTCTGCAAGGATATATCTAAGGGATTTCCCATGACCCCGTATCACTTAAGCCAATATTTTTCAGTTAATTTATTCATGTAAGATGCTTGAAGAGGCATAAAATCAGTTTGTGTACTCCACCGTGCTGTAAAACTATCACGAATTGCATGAGGGACTAACACCGGGTGTCTGGCTACAAAAGAATGAATCAACACAAAACTGAAAAACATTTCATTATTGACCTTGTACAACCGCATTGAAGTTTGACAGGCCATATAGGAGATGCTGACAAATGTGCAACTAAAAATGTTTAAATCTAATAGTAGTATAGTTAAAAGTTTTGTCATCATTAACATATTTTGATACATCTTTACCATTCATTGGCTTGGTGAAGCAGTATAAATCCTTCAAACATTTAGCATTAAAATATTCTTCAAAGTATTACATGGAAAGGAGGTTTAGATCTCTGTCCACAAAATGTGGTAAAGCAAAAAAAATTGAAACAAACATCACATGTTTCATATTATACATCTATTAAATATAGGAGAGGGTCGTAAAGAAATACAATACTCACCTGCATCTTCTCATGCCTTGCATCAATATATGCACATATGGAAGGCGCAAATAACAAAAGAATTGCTAGTAAACTAAAATGAATCGTTGGTATGTGTGAAGAAATTTGTATGCTCTGCAGTAGTTTGATATGATAAAAACCAGTTGGAGGAAGATCAAATAAATTTCTTACCCAGCGAAGTTAAGGCTGCCATACAAATCTGAATAGTTCCATAGGTTGTCTCTCCATATTATATGTTTCAGAAAGGAACATGACACATGATTTTGTAAAAATGACTACTGATTCAGTGCCACATAACAACAAAGGGGATATCAGTAGTCATTTGAATATGCAGACTGATGAAAATTATGCACATGATATACTTAGTACTTATCTCATCAAGCTGCAACTGGTTTAGCAAAGACGACTCAAAACCCAAAATCACGAAATGGATGTTCTCTTGGTTAGTACAAGGAACTGCTAATAATCTTTGTTGCCTTACCACATAGCAATCAAGCAAAGGGGCATGGAGCACCTCAGAACAAAAGGAACCTACTACCTACAGAACAGAGGAATGCTTCTTCTTGTAACCCGGACCATCAAACTAACTACTTCACTCAGCTGTGAACTATGCAATTCCCACCAAAGGAAGGCTACCCTACTACTTAACTCTCTCCACATACTACATAAAGACCAAGAAAATCAACCTGAACAACAAGTTGTAGAACGATACAGACAAGACAAAAGAATCTCAATTTTTTTGTTCTTTTTGAGGATTAACAAAAAATTTCGTTCAACTCCGAATAACTCCCTCCAGACTAAATGGTCAAGTTGGTCGCAAGAAGGAACACACAAAAACCGGAGAAGAGTGCACATAAGGAGACCCCTCTGCCATTCACCACCGACGAAGCAGTCAACGTACAATACAAATTGACAGTTGAGGTAATGTCAGCAGTTAAAACATACCATAGTAAAATCATTGAACACCCCAGAATCGCTTGGGCACGTAGGTGCCTCGGGAGGGAGGGTAGCATAGCAGGATTTATAGGAGAAAACACCCACATCTTGAGTATTGAGTCCAGACCAAGTAACAATCATCTAAAAAACAACAAACAACAGAACGTTGAATCAGCCATTTAAACAAAAAAAAGACTGCATAGGAATCATAGTAGTGATCCATAATGCCTACAAGTTCCCTCCAAACAATGTCTTACTCAAGTTAAGCAGAAAGATAATGATATGATTGAACAAACAAACTTTCTTTCAGGATATCAGCAAAGAGACAAAAAAACAATCTAGATCCCAAAATCAATTTCTCACCAAAAAGATAGAATTTAGAAAAAGAGCAAATAGAACTTCCTAGATGCCTATTTAGAGGGAATTCTATAGTAGTGACATGACGACGGTATTAGATCAATATGGCTAACTAGGAAAAGGGTAAGATAACCTTGACCGAGAAATGTTCATCAAACAGACACAATAGCGAGGCATGTGACAATAGGGTAGCATTTTTACCAATGAAAGGATGCAACGATAGATGATGCATACATAATTTTTCACTAACCCTTGCTCGCATTGGCTTGTCTGAACTAGACTGGCCCATCATCCTCGACAGGAACAGGTATCCACCAATATGTGGTAACAGTCGAGATTTTGCTGCTGTCAGAAGACTTTCTTCCCGCATCTCTCCTCGACATCCATAAGAACTATCTGCATCATCGCATCAGGAAAAAACGCATCAGTTCCAGACTTGTGAAGCTCTTACATACAGAGGCGAACCAAACTGATAAGGCTAAAATTAGGAACAAGTGCTAGGTGGCCGCCAAAGGCATGGCCGGGGTGCCGAAGATAGGGGCAACGGACATGCTCCGCCGGGCATGAACATGGCATGGCAGACCAGTCCTGCTTCGCACCCACCCGCTCACTCGACGACGGATTGTCTCCCAGTGAGATGCTAGCCGGGCACTGCTTCATCGGCTTGGCACAACCTTGGTTTGACGGCCACTCGATGTGCGTGTTGTAGACGAAGCGATACGCTGGATGGAGGAGAAGGGATGCGCACATTGTGGTGTGGGGTGGGTCAGATCGAGAGCGCAAGGGGCGATCTTTTATAGAGAGATCGCGTGTGGCTAGGCCATCAATGAGCGAGCAGAGAATGTGGAGAGACGTCGGATGGGGCAGCGATCCGCGTGAGGCATAGGAGAGGAGTCGACGGCCGATGGATCGCGGCGGGTTGGCACGGATTTTGCGGCAAGAACGGGAGAAACGAAGGAGGAGGCAGCGCAACACGTGCATGCATACAGGGATTAAACGAGGAAAGCGTTGGTTTATGGCGGAATTGAAGCACCGCCTAGTTTCTAGGTGGAAAGCAGCGTAATTAATGAAGCCTCTGCGACAAGATTGATTCATCCAGCTAGAAGAACAACGGGTCAGACTAGGGATTGATTCCCACGTGTTTAATGCCTTTGCATGCATGCGCCTGGCGTTGATTTCCCTCTCTCTCTCTACGATTTGGTAAGTCCCTTTTTTACCGTGTTTGTTACGTTTCCTAGTAAGTGCTTGCAAGGTAGTTTCATACGTGGGATTTGTACACTAATTATGAGTTAATTTCCTTTGAGTCACCACATATTTGTTGCTAAGCTACTGAAAAAATGGATCAGCCATGCACTAAATACATAGGTATGGTACATTAGAAAAAGGAATAAGGGTTAGAGAAAATGAGCGCTTGTATGCGAAAGTTCTATGTATATACTCATGTTGCAGAATGGTAAAAAACAAATTAAATTGGATAGCACGAATGAGTAATGGAGGAGGAGGTGTCGCGAGCAATGGGATTAAATGGCAAAAGCGTTGATTTAGGAGAGACTCAAAGGATCGCCTCGATTTCGAGATGAAATTAAAGGAGTCTCTGCAACCAAACCATAATTCAAGGTGATTGAGTCCCGGGTATACATCCGACTAAATCCTTGCCACACGATGGATGCCTTTTGCATGGGGAGTTGATCACGATTTGTTGAGTTTCCCTATTTATATTTGACAATATTTGTTAAGTTTCCTCAAATAACTACAGATAGTTCCATACGTGGGATTTTTACACTAACTATAATTTATTTCCTAATTACTATTGTGAATCGCATCAGATCTGTTACTAACATACTGAAAAAATCGATCAACCTTGCACTAAATAGAAAGACACGTATCAGAGAAGGTTGCTAGATATACATGATGGTAATCGGGGATTTCCCCGATGAACCGCTGGTGTTAATTATGTTTAACAATATACTTCTATATGACTACACTCAGAATTTTTTTTTGACGAGGGTACTACTCACAGATTCAAGGGTGTGCTCAAAATCAGAAACCTGTGAGTGGTGTCCTAGTCTCCTAGATGATGGAAACAACCCAGCCTAGTATACACGTTATAGAGCAAACATAGAAAGAAAACTGGCTCCAGGAGCACAAGGCCACAAGAAGGTGCTTGGGTGATTTTACTTTCACACAGGAGCACACACCTTTTTATTTTTATTTTTATTTTGGAGCAACCAATTTCATATAGATAAATCATATGGTCTGACTACATACTGAAACCGGAAAGATAATAAGCACAAGAACCAACGATCAACATCCACCATAGGTACGATGACCAACCAGCTCACAAACACTAAACATAACAAGATTCAGGACTGAGGCCAGGCGCGGCTCGAAACCCTCAAATGAAAATAAATCGACTTGACAACAAACCAAAGAAACCAAGCTAAAAGGCACAGGAAGAAGCGCATACATACATACATACATATATGTGAGCATTTGAATTTCCGCAATCTTTGCATGCTGATGAACATTCTACTGTGCCATGCCAGAAAGAAAATCAATCTCAGGCGCCGTCGCAAATCCATCAAAATGAAAGAGATTTGGTACATATAAATCATCACTAGCCCGTGTTGAATCAAATCAAAGGCACCTAATCCATATACAAATAAGTATCAGCTACAACCAAACCAAACACTACAGGTTTGTACATATATGATCATCTTTACCAGAAGATGATTTCCTCACTAACAGGTTAAAATAACTCCCACCACATTACACTACCCAAAAAAGGGGCAAAACGCCCAGCTCCAGTGCTTAGAGAAACCGACCAACTCAAGGGCTTTGACATGTCTTCGACGATTGGTAGTGAGCGCCTCAAAAACTTGTTCTGTCTCGGCCGAGGGCTCAATAGAATCCTTCGTTGCTGCAGTAGAAACATGACACAGAACATGGTTCACTATGACGCTTTATGGTTCATTCCTGCTAGTCCATAATCCCCAAATGACAAGTGCTCCCTAGAATCATATTTCAGCTAAGAAACTAGTCTTAAACATAACCAGGTATCCAGTACCAAAACTAACAAAAAAACAAAGAAAAGTGGAGCAACAAGATACTGGAAAAGAAAATTCATTCTGGTGGCCAACGCTAATTAACCAGCACAGGAATCAATGCCAATGACAAGATAATCACAATCAATATTGTGGCAGCCAGAAGACGAAAACACAAACACAGGACTCGCCTGGACCGAGGAAGAGGTGGCCACCACTGTCGCGGTTGCCACACATAACAGCCACTCCCTCCGTTTCTAAATATAAGCCCTTTTAGGGATTTCAACATGAGTGTAGATTCACTCATTTTGCTTCTTGTGTAGTCACTATTGGAATCTCTAAAAGGTCTTATATTTAGGAACGGAGGGAGTAGAACACTAGCACCTGCACTGCACATACGTGTACTTAAAGGCTAAAACTATCAACACATTGATCTTGAACAAAACAGAGATTATTGCATGGTTTTAACTTAAGAGAAGACTGACTTTATTTCATGTAATCATGTATATCCACATGACACCCCACAAGCCAACACCTACACAGCATGGTGTCTGGGGAGGAGACCAAGCAATTACCTGATCCACCATCGAAGGAGAGGTGGTTGCAGCAGACTGAACTCACTGCCAGGGAGAGAACAGCTGCCAGGTGCTCATTGACAAGTCTTGCACTCACAAGTATATGTCAGCAATAGAAGGTGCAAGGGTTGATGCTGTGACGCACAATCAACTATGCAATTACCTGCAACAAAAAGAACAGGTCTTGCTCACTAGATCATCCAGCAAGACGATGAGGCAGGAAACACGCAGCCAAATCATCAATCCGTGTTACTTATATGCTAACGCATCAGTACTTTCCAAAGTTAAAGGATCATTTAATAAAATCTATCTCATTAGATCACTACTTTATAATGGTATAAAAACAAGAAAAACATTGCGTTCACATTTCGCCCAGCAAGGCAACTAGAAACACAAACTACGTCATATAGTTTGCTCCATAATAGGGAAAGGCGCCATTTCGATTAGTTGGATGGCTCAGTTTTCATATTTTGAATCCGACTATCAGTGGCACTTGGAAATAATAATCCACCCGGCAAGCTCATAGGGGAAGAAAATGCATCTTTTGAAGGCACCAGATCAGTGCTACAAGAGAGATTTATCCATGTACATCAGCAAGTTCGTTGCTAATGTGAGAACTTACAAAACAAGAAATCGCTAGGGTTAAACCTAAGGTTCATATAGGGTGTCCAGCACAGAATCATGGTATACTCTTACGGACCTGCACGCATAAGAGACCTAGGGATCGAACTATCATATCACTGCTGTAAAACGATGGCACAAATTATTATACCAGAAGCCCGAGAGGCACAAACGTTGGCATCACAACCCACCATGAGATACCAAAACACTAAGCTTGTCATGGCGCAATGGCCATAGGCACACAAGTGCATGAGATAAAGTAGAGCAGAGAGGACTGGAGGGGTTTACCCACGTGAGAGAGGAACAGAGGTTTGTATGGCCAGTACATTTTTGCCTTGATTTCCTTGAGGCTCTCTGAATTTGTGCTGCTTGCACAGCATGATCTTGGAGTGAATCCGTCCTTTGGCTTGAAACGCCTACATGAAGAACACATTCAGGGCTAAAAACAATTTACCGCTTGCAACCTACTACAAAGTGCAATCTGCTCACTCAACACTACAAAGATTGACAAGAGAATAGTTGGAGGCTTGGTCCACACAAACTAAGCCCTAGGAAATGAAGGCGTACAGGTGGACAAACATCTCAAAAGAGAACACAGAATGATCACCAACTATTGCTATCAAGGATCAAGAAGATCCCTAACCAGGAATTTCAAACAAAAACAAGGCAACACTATGACATTTCTCTAACCTACAAAACTAAAGCCTTCTTAATCGAAATGTCGACATAACTCACACATGAATCTCGATATTTTTGTGTCCATGTTCTAAACCCAGATAATCGCGATCAGATTCATTCCAAATCTATGATAAGATGTATGGAATCTCAAATGGAGTGTCGACGTCAATAAACTACAAACAAAAATTAAGGAACACTCGATGATTAACTTCCAAGAGTATCACCTAGTCAACTAATCAAGATCAAAGTAATTCTGACATAATAAAGAGGACACAAATTATACCTTACATGACAAGCTGCTGTCATGATCTTCTTGCAATTGATTTCTTGTGTGAAACGGAAACATCATAACTTTGTTCCAACAGACTAAAGAGTAGAGTGCTCTCAAATGTCCTGAAGATACGAAAAAGAATTAGCTACAGTATCCAGTAAGACATCCAGCAAGCTAGGCAGACAAAAAAACACCACACCCCGCATATCTGCAAGATAATTACCATGTGCAAAAGGGTCTAAGATAATCGGTTGATTTTGACTTGATTTCCTCGTGTCTCTCTGAATTGTATTGCTTGTAGAGTATGCCCTCGGAGTGAAGTCCTTCGGCTTGAAAGCATGGAAAGTGCTGCAGCCTAAAGATGGTAAGGTTAGAGTTGGCGGTCGCAGTCACTCGATACTAGAAATATTGAAAGAGCTTACTTACCCATTTGCAACATAGACCAACGAGGATGCCTTGTTGTACTGTATGGCCATTATGGGCATGGTTGGGTCATTGCTGCACAGAAGATCATAACTATTAGATAACATTTGGAACGTGACTAGCTAAAGAAAAATAAGCAAGCAAAAGAACCATTGCTGTGTTTTTAAAGGCAACAACACTAACATGTCCATTATGCTCACTTAACAAAGGATTGACTGATGTTTTCGAAAACGGAAGGCTGTGATGAAGTACACCGCCACTTCTCCTTGGCTGAGTAGCCCAATCTTGTGTCTGAAGGCCAAAAAACAATGCATCTTTTAGTTCAACCTTGAATTTACATACATATATATAATGAACAAAAGAAGAGCAAACGGTAAGCCACGGTTCAAAACAGAGTAGCTCCGAATAATCATTTCTCGTAGTTTCCGTTGTTAGTTTTGATTCAGTCTCATAAATGGTGGTTATTTTTATTTCCATGCTTCACGAGAAAAAACACTCCACGATCATCCCAACACGAGCAACAACATAGAGACTAGTACCGAAGAAAGGGTAGGGAGCTAGAACAATGGAACACCTTCTATCTTTGTCAATTAGCATTCCTACTGGATAAAAGAAAAGAATGATATATTTCAGATTCCGACACAGGCATAATAAAAAAAGGCTCGGCCATTAATGGTACCAACGGCTGGGCATTAACAAACTTACCACTTTTTTTAAAGTTGTGCATTATTTGGAACTCGTAGATGAAACCACAATTTGCAGTGTCACAGAGAATTGGTTTGTCTGCTATAACAACTTATGGCTTTAGGATTTTTACACGATTCAAGTGCCCAGTATTTACGTTTTGAACCATTAAGTCTTTTGTAGGAGCCTTTGCTGGTAGAGTTGAGGAACATGAATGATGCTAAGTTATAAGGTAAAGAACACAATCAATCATGTCC
This sequence comes from Triticum aestivum, assembly GCF_018294505.1. Taxonomy (NCBI): domain Eukaryota; kingdom Viridiplantae; phylum Streptophyta; class Magnoliopsida; order Poales; family Poaceae; genus Triticum; species Triticum aestivum. The sequence continues at coordinate 36,183,556 of NC_057798.1, read as the reverse complement.
ACTTAAACTGACAACCAAATGGAATCAGATGAACATGAACATGCAGGTGACCAGAAGCACATCACAATATCAAGCCATTGGTTTCATGTCTGGTACAAAGGCCATGAACCCAAAGTTGGAGAATTGCGGGAGGAGAAGAGCATTCTTACCACCATGTGCCCGTCTTTGTCGGCGGGAACATCCAAGGGCAGCGATGGCTTCTCAGACTAGTCTAAGGCATCATTCTCCTTGGCGTCCATGAGTTGTACCTGCACGTGCAACCTTGGTTGAATTCCACCACTGTTTAGTCAGACGAGAAGTGCACCATAGCTAAATACACACTAGAGTCTTACCTTGTTTAAGCCATGGACGTTGTGGAACAGATGAAGAGGAGGATGGCCACGGCGGAGACAAGGGTGGCAGCCGAACACCCCAATCTACTAGTGACGCAGAGTTGTCGATGACATGAAAAACTCTAACATCCTCTTCAGTCTGTCAGGGCAATCAAAATAGTACACACGTAAGCAAAACTAGGTTTGGATAAATGCACAAGCAAGAACAATATATGTTCTTATTAGAGAAGAACTAGACCACAATAAACAGTCATTCATGATCTGCAACTATGCAAAAGTAAACACAGGATAAAATCTAAGCTACAATAGAAAATGGGGAGCATCCAACATCAATGACCATATGGAATGAGCCATTTGACCATCTTTGGCGTATTGTGATTGTGATTGACTAGTTAAGCATATTTAGCATCACAGCAACCTAAAGCCTACCTATGAAACACACTGATAGCCAGGACAAGAATATGAGCTACAACAACATTAGATATTTGTAAGCCTTAACAGAATATTAATGGTTGCAATAAACCATGCCAACATATGCAAGCAAAAAGGAAAGTTATTGGCAGATAACCACAAGCACAGAACAATATCAAGTCAATGTCCATGGCTGGCACTAAGGCCATGAACCCAAAGTGGGAGAAGTGAGGGGAGGAGAAGAGTCTTCTTACCACCAAGCACCCGTATCCGTTGGCGGCAGCACCCGAGGACGGCGATGGCTTCTCAGACTGGTCTAAGGCATCATTCTCCTTGACGTCGACGAGTTGTACCTGCACGTGCAACCCTGACTAAATTCCACCACTGTTTAGTCAGCCGAGAAGTGCACAATAGCTGAATACACACTGGAGTCTTACCTTACTTTAGCCATGTACGTTGTGGAGCAGAGGAGTAGGACGTGGCAATGCGGAGACGAGGGCAGCGGCCGCCTTCCCCAATCTACTAGTGAAGCAGAGTTGTCGGTGACACGAAAACCTTTACAGTCTGACATGGCAATCAAAACAGTACACACATAAGCAAAACTAGCTTCGGATGAATGCACAGGCAAGAACAAGATAGTATGTACTTATTAGAGAAGAACTAGACGACAATAGAACAGAGTCATTCATGATCCAAGAACAACATAGTATGTAAAAGGTAAGCACTCACAAGTACTTGGTGATTTCTGAAGAAAATAGTTACACATAAGACACCATGATTATCAGTTATTCTCAACAGCTGGATCATAGCTTCAGTACTTGCGCCCTCAAGACTGAATATTTGTCGCTTGTTGGTTACCCCTACAAAGTACATGCAAGTCCAAGTTATTATACTGAAAGAAACAGCAGCCATGATAAGATCTTCTCTGCATACTTACCCATAGAAGATTTCTAACAGGCACCCTATCTGTGACATGGCGGGTTACAAGCAACCCAAAGTCTGCAAATGCATAATCCCAATCTCAGCTAAAACTCTATTCAACTAGCTAGAATTGCATTACAAACATCAAATAGCAATATCACTGTCCATTGCACGAAAACTAATCTCCCTACTACAACGATGTCGGTCGATGCATCGGAACTATTCCTATCAGTGTGCAGACGAACAGTTCTGACTTCTGAATTTCAGCTACTAAACTATGGACATGTCCGTGCAACAACAAAAAGACTAGCTTAGGTAGTTGGGCAGCGCATGAGTAGTCGAGTCTAGCTCCTCTTATACAAATTAAGCTCGACTCGTGCTAATTGGACCCAGCGGGAAGTCCATTTCGTCGGAGACAAAGAGCGGGAAGTCCTGTCGCCGCCATGTTCTACGGCCAACTGCTCCGAATCTACTAGAGACATGTCATCCAGTTTGTTTCTACACACAAAAAAACAAGCTGACGGAAGTGGGGAACAGAGGCACAGCCGACGGAAGTGGGGAACAGAGGCACAGCCGACGGTGCAGCTCACCACGTACTCCTATATATGCGTCTGCCAGTACACGCAACAACAAATACAACATTTTTTCAGAACGCCAGTGCCTGCTTTTGGCACAAACATGCATGGCGTATCGGATGACGCATAATGCGAGATCATCTGAACCCGGGGTGTGAGAGCGCCCCTCCCCCAAAGATTCAGTGAATAGAGAATCCGAGGTTGATGCTAAACAGCAGACCTTTCAAGAATCAAATACTGGCAATCATATCATAGTATCCAGTTAAGACATGAATGAATTTACAACTCTAAGCAAAAGCCTTAAGCTAGAAAAATAAGCACGAGACAGTGAATAGAACAGCAACGGTGAACCCTAAAAAATAAAACTGGGGATTTTAGGGAAACCAAGCAAGCAATTGGGTGCATCCTGCAGAGACCATGTAGCATGCATGTGAGGCAATCAATTGAGCGCCCAATCGAGCGAGCCTAATTGGACATGGCCGTGGCACCAAGCAGGCCACGAGGTGAGAGAAATTGGAGGTGAAGGAGAGAGACAAGGAGAGGGAGAGGGGACCTTCCTTGAAGGGCTCCATTCCATGGCGCGGTCGTCGTCGAGAGTGGAGTTGGTGTCCTCACACACGCAGAAGAGCGGCGTCGGAGGGCACGACCGCACCGTCGTCGCCGACGGCAGGGCACGGCTGTGTGTGCCGCCCCCTCCTCCTCTCCAGATGCACTAGCGTGAGGAAGGCGGAGTCTTGGGCGGCCGGGCACACCGAGCACCTGCGTCGAGGCCGCCCCGAGCGCGGATCCTGGAGCCTCACTTCGCCGCGGCCGGCAGGACGAGCAGATCGGGGAGCGCTGCCGGCCTACTCACCGGGTCCATCCGGAAGCGCGACAGCCGAGGGAGAGAAGGGGGTGGCGGCGGGTGAGATGGAGATGGAGGAAGGTGAGGGGCGGTGGCTGCGCATCGGAGTCGGAGATGGGGGCGGCGGCGGCGGCGCGTCGGGAGAGGAGAGGAGAGAATGCGGGGTGTCAGGGTGATTGAAGGTCAAAATTTCCTTGTTCACTTCCTTCACTTTCTCTTTTTCATCTTCACTTTCACTTTGAACCCAGACACCCCGAGTATGAGGCGCAAATTTTTTCACTTTTTCACTTTTTCACTTCCTGTCGGTAGTTTTGGACCCAATTTTTTTCAGACGTAAACTTGGTGATTGACGGTCAAAATTCCTGAGTTATAACAGTGGGTGGGTTGACAGGCCTCGTCTTTATGTCCGCTGCATTGCTAGTACACGGACAAACACGTCTGCGATGTTTGGGGCCGTTGTGGTCCGCGGCCGCCAAGCCCGGGCCTTCCTATATCCGCCCCACATTTGGGTTGGGTTTGAGGGATGCCGGTTAGCCAGGACGTTTGGGGTCGTTATTTGGTCGGTCAGTGACCGGACCGTCCGTCATGCTTGTTTTTTTTTTGGTCGGTCAGTGACCGGGCAGTCAGACCGGATGTTTGAGGCGGCTATGAGGCGTCCGGATGTAAATGCTCTAACCGACGCGTGCATTTTTTCATTTTCCTTTTTCTTTTTGGAGAGCCTTGATTACGTGTACTAGCAGGGGTAAAAAACAAGATTCGATGCACGCTCGGATCGACCTCAACTCAAACGCCCGGCAGGATCGGACAAAAACGAGATTTGATGCACGCTCGGATCGACCTCAACTCAAACGCCCGGCAGGATCGGACAAATACGCATGCGTGCCAAAATCAATCGGCCGGATCGACCTCAACATATTGTTAAGTATGAGTTGTGAATCCTTGACTTGACATCAATCTAGCGATGGCGCTGCCCTCCGTCGACACATGACGTGTGGGTCCTACATGTTTGTTTAACCGCCAGCACATGTTGCCGCGCCAATCCCACATGTCACTACCAGAGCCCGGGGTTGTGCAACGACGGGAGGCGGGACGAACGAGCACTAGTAGAAAAGGGGGCAATGGTCCAGGCCGGTCCAGCCCATTAGTCCCGGTTCAATCCAGAACCGGGACCAATGGGGGCATTGGACCCGGTTCTTGAGCCCCGGGGCCGGCCGGGCCACGTGGGCCATTGGTCCCGTTCGTCTGGACCTTTTGGTCCCGGTTGGCGGGACGAACCTGGACCAATGTGCCTTGCTCCTGGCCCACCACCATTGGTCCCGGTTGGGGGGATGAACCGGGACCAAAGGCTTCCCTTTAGTCCCGGTTCATGCTATGAACCGGGATCAATTAATTGCCTATATATACCCCGCGAGCAGAGCACTCTCACTGCTCTGTTTTTCGTGGCCGGTGAGGAGAGAGCTTTGTGTTGCTCTAGCTCACCTCCTATGCACACGAGGTGTTCGATGGAATGCCCGAGCCACACTACTTAAGCTTTCTCCTCTCCAAGCTCCACCTCTAAGCTCCATTTTTCTCAATATTTGTCTAGGTTTAGCGGACCGTCACGTCCCGTCCCCGTCTTCACCGCCGTCGATCGCCCGCGTCGCCGGCACCACCGTGGTGAGCCTCTTGTTCTTATCTTCTTTCTGAAAGGAAAAAACTCTTACTTGTATGTTTATATAGATACTTGTATAATTTTCTTACTTTTATTATTGCATCTTATATAGTGCGATGGTTTTGGTATCCGCCCCCGTCGGCCCTCGTCCTGTCTATGATTCAGATGTGGTATATATTATCTTTTCATAACTATTGGTTCATTTATTGTTTATGACAATTATGCCGACCAACGTAACATAGATTTTATTTATCTAGGAGGTTGTTGAACCGGAAATTCCAACCGACCCTATTGTCGAGAGGTTAAATTTAGTTGAAGAAGAAAACAATTTGTTGAAGGAAAAAATTAGAAAAATTGAGGAGGAGAAGATGATATTGGAGTTGCATGTTGCAGATGTCATCGATGATCACAAGATCAAGATGGATGCAATGCGCTTGAAGATTAGAAAGATTAGAAAATATGCCATTCATACCGAGGCTTGGTATCATTATGCCGTTGGATCAGTTTGTTACATTGGTTGCGATTATGATCGCATTTGTTTTCGCATTGAAATGTTTTACATAGTTTCAGTGTATGGTTTAATTAATTTAGATGCTCTGCAGAGCTTTATGTTGTTAGATGAGAACTATGTATGTACTTTGGTTTTAATATGATGATGAACTTCTATTAATTTGGTCACTTAATTATATAATGCACGCAGATGAACCGGCAATGGATGTACGGTTCAAGACACACCTCCGAGTACATTAAGGGCGTGCATGATTTTCTCGAAGTGGCTGAGGCAAACAAGCAGAATGGTTTTATGTGTTGTCCATGCCCTGTATGTGGGAATACGAAGTCTTACTCTGATCGGAAAATCCTCCACACCCACCTGCTTTACAAGGGTTTCATGCCACACTATAATGTTTGGACGAGGCACGGAGAAATAGGGGTTATGATGGAAGATGGTGAAGAAGAAGAGTACGATGACAACTATGTGCCCCCTGAATACGGTGATGCTCCTGAAGATCAAGAGGAACCAGACGATGTGCACGATGATGCTACAACGGGCGAAGCTGCTGAAGATCAAGAGGAACCAGACGATGTGCCCGATGATGATGATCTTCGCCGGGTCATTGTCGATGCAAGGACGCAATGCGAAAGTCAAAAGGAGAAGCTGAAGTTCGATCGCATGCTAGAGGACCACAAAAAAGGGTTGTACCCCAATTGCGAAGATGGCAACACAAAGCTGGGTACCGTACTGGAATTGCTGCAGTGGAAGGCAGAGAATGCTGTGCCTGACAAAGGATTTGAGAAGCTACTTAAAATATTGAAGAAGAAGCTTCCAAAGGATAACGAATTGCCCGACAGTACATACGCAACAAAGAAGGTCGTCTGCCCTCTAGGATTGGAGGTGCAGAAGATACATGCATGCCCTAATGACTGCATCCTCTACCGCGGTGCATACAAGGATCTGAACGCATGCCCGGTATGTGGTGCATTACGGTATAAGATTAGACGAGATGACCCTGGTGATGTTGACGGTGAGCCCCCCAGGAAGAGGGTTCTTGCGAAGGTGTTGTGGTACGCTCCTATAATACCACATTTGAAACGTCTGTTCAGAAACGGAGAGCATGCCAAGTTGATGCGATGGCACAGTGAGGACCGTAAGAAAGACGGGAAGTTGAGAGCACCCGCTGACAGGTCGCAGTGGAGAAAAATCGAGAGAAAGTACTGGGATGAGTTTGCAAGTGAGCGAAGGAACGTATGGTTTGCTTTAAGCGCGGATGGCATTAATCCTTTCGGGGAGCAGAGCAGCAATCACAGCACCTGGCCCGTCACTCTATGTATGTATAACCTTCCTCCTTGGATGTGCATGAAGCGGAAGGGCATTATGATGCCAGTTCTCATCCAAGGCCCTAAGCAACCCGGCAATGACATTAATGTGTACCTAAGGCCATTAGTTGAAGAACTTTTAGAGCTATGGAATGGAAACGGTGTACGTACGTGGGATGAGCACAAACAGGAGGAATTTAACCTAAAGGCGTTGCTGTTCGTGACCATCAACGATTGGCCCGCTCTCAGTAACCTTTCAGGACAGACAAACAAGGGATACCATGCATGCACGCACTGTTTACTTGACACCGATAGTATATACCTGGCAAGCTGCAGGAAGAATGTGTACCTGGGCCATCGTCGATTTCTTCCGACCAACCATCAATGTCGAAAGAAAGGCAAGCATTTCAAAGGCGAGGTATATCACTGGAAGAAGCCCGCCATGCGTACCGGTGATCACGTACTTGCTATGGTCAATGATTTACACGTAATCTTTGGAAAGGGTCCCGGCGGACTAGCTGTTCCGAGTGACGCTGGGGGACACGCACCCATGTGGAAGAAGAAATCTATATTTTGGGACCTACCCTACTGGAAAGACCTAGAGGTCCGCTCTTCGATCAACGTGATGCACGTGACGAAGAACCTTTGCATGAACCTGCTAGGCTTCTTGGGCGTGTATGGGAAGACAAAAGATACAGCTGAGGCACGAGAGGACCTGCAACGTTTGCACGAAAAAGACGGCATGCCTCCAAAGCAGTATGAAGGTCCTGCCAGCTATGCTCTTACCAAAGAAGAGAAGGAAATCTTCTTTGAATGCCTGCTTAGTATGAAGGTCCCGATTGGCTTCTCGTCGAATATAAAAGGAATAATAAATATGGCAGAGGAAAAGTTTCAGAACCTAAAGTCTCATGACTACCACGTGATTATGACGCAACTGCTTCCGGTTGCATTGAGGGGGCTTCTACCGGAAAACGTCCGATTAGCCATTGTGAAGCTATGTGCATTCCTCAGTGCAATATCTCAGAAGGTGATCGATCCAGAAATCATACCAAGGCTAAGGAGTGATGTGGTGCAATGTCTTGTCAGTTTCGAGCTGGTGCTCCCACCATCCTTCTTCAATATCATGACGCACGTCCTAGTTCATCTAGTTGACGAGATTGTCATTCTGGGCCCCGTATTTCTACACAATATGTACCCCTTTGAGAGGTTCATGGGAGTCCTAAAGAAATATGTCCGTAACCGCGCTAGGCCAGAAGGAAGCATCTCCATGGGCCATTAAACAGAGGATGTCATCGGGTTTTGTGTTGACTTCATTCCTGGCCTTAAGAAGATAGGTCTCCCTAAATCGCGGTATGAGGGGAGACTGACTGGAAAAGGCACGCTTGGAAGGGACTCAATAATATGCAGGGACGGATATTCTTGGTCTCAAGCACACTACACAGTTCTACAGAACTCTACCTTGGTGACCCCGTATGTCGATGAACATAAGAACAATCTGCGCTCCAAACACCCGGAGCAGTGCGACGACTGGATTACATGTGAACACATCAGGACTTTCAGCAGTTGGTTGGAAGCACGTATCAGAGGTCACAACACTGTTATCCAGGGGACCATCTTTGACTGTATTGATTTGGAAAGGATACGAGATAAATGGGAATACATTTTACATGATTGACCAAGATCAAAAGAGCACCAACCAAAACAGCGGTGTCCGCTTTGATGCAACAACCGAGAGGGGAAATGACACATATTATGGTTACATAGTGGACATATGGGAACTTGACTACGGACATGATTTTAAGGTCCCTTTGTTTAAGTGCAAATGGGTCAATGTGTCAGGAGGCGGGGTACAGGTAGACCCACAGTACGGAATGACAACAGTGGATCTGAAAAATCTTGGGTACACTGAAGAACCGTTCGTCCTAGCCAATGATGTGGCACAGGTTATCTATGTGAAGGACATGTCTACCAGACCGACAAAGAGAAAAGATAAGGAAGTGAATACATCATACGATGAGCCAAAGCGCCACATAGTTCTTTCAGGAAAAAGGGACATCGTGGGAGTGGAGGACAAGACAGACATGTTTGAAGATTATGAAAAAGTTTCATGAAATTCCTCCCTTTAAAGTCAAGGCTGACCCCAGCATCCTGATAAACGATGAAGATTATCCATGGTTACGGCGCAATAAGCAAATGACACAAGCAAAAAAAAAGAGAAGACTTTCTCCCGCAACTATTATGATGATACCGTGCCAACTTTGTAACTGACGAGTATGATACCATTGTCCGTTTTGTACATGCACATGCTATGTGTGGGTCAATTTATGATACCATGCCAACTTTCAACTTTTTCAGAGTTCATTTGAAATGCTTTAATGTCTTATGGTTTGGCCCTCGTAATAATTAAAAATAGCAACAATAAGTATTTTGTTGTAAGTAGAAACAAAATAAAATAAATAAAGCAAGAAAGAAAACAAAAAAACAAAAAAAGTGGAAAGTTTATAATTGTCCTAAAACGAAAAGCAAAAAGAATTAAAAATAAAGCAAAAACAAAAGAAAATAAATAATGCACAAAACGAAACAAAAAAACTGGAAAAAAAATAAAAATAGCAACAATAAGTAAAGAAAACAAAAAAACAAAAAAAAATGCACCCCACTGGGCCCCCACGGCCTGAATACGATGTGAATCCCTACTATGGGCCAGGATTCAGGCCCGCAGTAGGCCCAGAAGGCCCATCAGGCAAAGCAGTCGCAAGTAGGCCCATAAGCCTGCAGTAGAGAGGAGTTCGAGAGGGGTGCGGCAGTGGGGCTTATAAACCACTGCGCGTCCCTCTCAACTAGCGAGGTGGGACTAAACTTTGGCCCCGATGCGGGCAGCACAGGGGCCTTTGGTCCCGGTTGGTGGCTCCAACCGGGACTAAAGGGGGGCATTGGTCCCGGTTGGTGCCACCAACCGGGACTAAAGATCGCAGCTTCCCGCCCTTTGGGCTGCCGAAAAAGAGGCCTTTGGTCCCGGTTGGTGGCACCAACCGGGACTAAAGGGTGCATTAGTCCCGGTTTGTGCCACCAACCGGGACCAATGCTGCTTGTATATAAGTAGCACTTCTCAGTTTTGCAGAGTTCATCGCCACCAGTTGCCCTCCGACGACGCCGAGCACATCGACACCGCCCGCCGCCCCCGTCGTCGTCGTCGCCGTCGCCCGCGCCCGTCATCGTCGCCGGCCTCCCCGAGCCCGCGCCGGCCTCCTCGAGCCCACGCCGTCCTCCCAGAGCCCGCGCCCGCCGTCGTCGCCGGCCTCCCCGAGCCCACGCCGTCTCTCTCTCTCTCTCTCTCTCTCTCTCTCTCTCTCTCTCTCTCTCTCTCTCTCTCTCTCTCCCTCCCTCCCTCTCCCTCCCTCTCCCTCTCTCCCTCTCTCTCCCTCTTCCTCTCTCCCTCCCTCTCTCCCTCCCTCTCTCTCCCCCTCTCTCCCTCCCTATCTCTCTCTCTCTCTCTCTCTCTCTCTCTCTCTCTCTCTCCGGTAGGCGCCGCACCCAAGAGAAGAAAGATCACCATGGCGGAGGGTGATTGCTCAGTTCAGGCAATATGGATCTCCAATTATTCCCAGATCATGAGGCACGAGAATAGGATTTTTTTCTCTCTCTTCTGATTTGTGCACTTGATTATTACTACCTCTGTAAACTAATATTCCATCCTTAAATAAATATAAGGGTGTTTATATAGCTAAAATAGTGATCTAATTGCTCTTATATTTGTTTAAAAAGGGAGTATTAAACTTTGTAGATCACTACTTCAGTGGTCAAAAAAACCTTATATAGTTTATAGAAAATCTTAAATTAATTTAGATCACTACTTTAGTGATCATGGATGCGGATGCGTACAAGTAGATACTGAGGTGTGGCAGATGATTGCTCGGTAACACTTGATGGTTAGTAGGAAAAAGTTCACCCTCCGTCCCAAATTACTTGTCGCTCAAATGGGACCATTTGAGTGACAAGTTATTTAGGATGGAGTATGAGACGTGTGGAGGAAATTACTCGCTCCAAGTTCATATAAATTTTAGCGGTTACCGAGAAGAGGTACAAGACAGTACACGCATTTACTAAAAGTGTGGCCATATGTTAGAACACATCAAGTACAGAGAACTAACTAACTACACTTCTATGATTTGTATTACCTATTCCTTTCAATACTCTTGTGAGTACAAAATGCATTAATGAGGATGAATGGTCAAATATGGTGTCACATACAAGGATCAGGCGAGCGGGAGCACACAAGTGAGTTTTTGCTAAACAAATTACAGAATTAACGCAAGAAAGTCACATACCTCATGTGCAGAACCTACATATTTGCTGCCATCTCCTAACATTTCTTCGGCAACTGGATGCTGAGGGAAAAGGTGTGTGCTTCTATGAACCTTTTTGCTTTACCAAAGGAAAACTGGCCTGCACTTTCCTTACGCGTACGCATGAAGCGCCTGTTTTAAAATTAAAGTTATAACCAAGCAAAAAAACATATTTTAAGCATGCTAATGTATTGGTCAGTAGTGAATGGATGGAAAACCCCATGTATTCATGCTACACAATCCAACATATGTGGTATGATGTATGCGGGATAAATACCCATCAGATTATAAACGTCTCGACTACTACTTCAGAGAAACAGATGTTCAAAAGTGAACCTAACATTGCAACAAGAACCTGCTTCTTGAACATATGTGTACAGGACGTAACAACCCATGATGAGGAAATGAATATCATTTAGCAAACACTGACAGACATTAAGTTACTCGTAATAGGACATATATACTGGTGAAGAGACAAGTGTGTGCTCTGCGAACCATTTTTTTAAGAAAGAGAAACTTGTCTGCACTTTCGCATAGACATGAATGTTTTCAACAAGGATGCCACGGCCACACACCTTTCCCTCCATAACAGAGACACAATAATTACTTGTTCTGACGTAAATTCCGATAACCTCATTTCCAGTTGGCTTTGCACCTAGGAACTTCAAAAGTACACAAAAGTGTTACACGTGCACACATACTGGAGTATCTCAACCAAATCTCATATATATAAAAATAAATTGTTTATCTGAAAGTTCTAGAAAAACCACACCATATGGAGCACACATTTGCAGCTTCTGTTTATTTGGCTTTAGAAGCCAGCTTAAACGTGAACAAGCAATAGTCAAAAAGCCACAGGGCGCAATGTAATAACATGAATCATCGCTTCATTCATGGTAGTACAAACCAAAGGCGGCACGTACATGCTTGTACGAAGAAAACAAAATCAGTCACCTATACGGTAGTGCAGAACCAAAATTCCACTGGCTAGGTGATAATATTTTTTTAGAGACATGCTACTACTAGGAGACGAGACGTCGAAATGGAAACATGCACTCATCATGCTAGATCAGATCAGGAACTAGCCAAGGAAGGAAAAAACGGTAGCGGCACTAACCTAACCAGTCCGCAAATTACGTGAACTAGAAGCACATATAGGGTGTGCTTCGCCGCATACCATTATATAAGATCACAGGAAAACGATTTTGCACAACTTTCCTCAAAAATATGAAGTCATGTTTGGCTTGTTCTGGCTAATATTATCTTACCCCAATTGCAGACAATATATCTTTGATGGTAACCCACCATGACCTTATTTCCTTGATGTCGACGTGGAAAACAAGTTGTTGATATTGAAAGCGATTGGACATTTGTTCATTGTGAAACATCATGCACAAATTGTGCCCAAATAAGCAATTTAACAAATCTGGATGTCTGAAAAAGACCATAAACATCTGAATATCATTTGTTTTTTCACCATTAGAATTCAATGTTATAACAACATATGATATTGTCAGGTAGTGTGAATCAAATATTTACGGTTGGACGTAAAAAATATGCAAGGACACTCAAACGAACATAAAAACTTCCAAAGACCAAAGACATCATGAAACTAAGTATTATATACGAGAAGATAATTATTTCCTAATTATCATGCCTGATAGACAATGAACATACAAAGAAGTCATGCAATTACCTATAAATAAAGTTTACTATCAATAATTAAAAAATACTAGTAGCAAAACAAACAAAAAAGTTTAGTTCTTGCAAAGAATATCACAACAAGATAAAATAATCTCATAACGAACAACTGCAAATCGCATGCCAAATTCAGACAACCCTACTCCCATATTTGGATAAAGGCGACCTTACAGAAGCAAGAGAAACCAATGCACAAAGGAAACCTCTGACAACAGTACCATGCATCCATCTCTTGCAATTGTTATCGATAATTTGAGCTTGGAGACCAAATCCAGGAATAGTCGCTTACATAAACGAAGCAACCAACTGTCGAATCAACCATTTAAAATATGGACTATACTAGAAGCATATTACTACTCCATCATGCCTACTAGTTGCGTACCAAAAATCCCATGTTTTCATACCACACAATTCAACATATGTGGTACGATGTATGCAGGATAAACACTCATCAGATCATACAGCTATCAACTACTACCTCAATAAAACAGATGGCCAAAAGTGAACCTCACATTGCAACAAGAACCTTCTTCTTGAAAATATGTGTATAGGAAGTAACAAACGATGATTAGGAGACCCATATGCTTTATCAAACGCTGACAAACATTAAGTTACTCGTAATAGGACAAATATACCGCTAGGTATCCTCACCGACTCACTTGTGATAGACAAGTGTGTGCTCTATGAACCATTTTCTTATGAAAGAGAAACTTGCCTGCACTTTTCACATAGACATGAATGTTGTAAACAAAGATGTCACAGCCACAAACCTTTCCCTCCATAACATAGATACAATAATTACTTGTTCCAAAATCTATTCCGGTAACCTCATTTCCAGTTGGCATTCCACCGAGGAACTTCAAAAGTACACAATAGTGTTACACATGCACGCATATTGTATCTCCAGCAAATCTCATATACATGAAAATAAGATGGTTACCTGAAAGTTCTAGCAAAACCACCCCATCTGGAGCACACGTTCACAACTTCTGTTGATTGGGCTTTAGCAGCCAGCTGAAACATGAACAAGTAATAGTCAAAAAGCCGCAGGGGGAAATGTAATAACATGAATCATCACTTCATTGATGATATTAACCCGTACAACATCTTTGGTGATTCCCATGGGCAACAATGTGGGTCATTTTCCAAACATAGGAAAAACGTGTATCATTCATAGACCACTGCCCAAAATCCCTTGTTAGTGCATACAACAATGGGCATGCACAGAATTGTGCACTTACCATCATGCATGTTCTCTGTTTACCCCACCCATGGGCACGAAAAATTGTTCCACCATCCACATCGTTTGCTAATCTAAAAATACAATATGATGGCAGTACAAACGAAAGGCGGCACATACATGCTTGTACAAAGAAAACAAAATCACACACACCTCTACGGTAGTGCAGAACCAAAATTCTACTGGCTAGCAGAAAATACTTTTTTAAGGCGTGCTACTACTAGGAGATGGGACATCGAAATGGAAACATGCACTCATGTTGCATGAGATCAGGAACTAGCCAAGGAAGGAAAAACCGATAGCAGCACATTCGACCTTGGCGGGTGCCGCGGTAGCTAGTGGCTGATGTGCGTTGTAGGACCGTGAGATAGTGCTTTTATCGAGGAGCAGCGACCAAACAAATGCTTCAGTGCTATTCATGCGAGGCTCCTGCCTACTATGTTCCTGCTCTACATCGGTGTAGGTCAGCATTGGGGGCTAGGCTTTGCATAATAAAATTGCTCCAGCCTTGGGTGGCCCACGCCCCATTGAGCCTTTCTAAAGCTCCACCCGTGCTAACTAGTCCAAAATTACCTGGACTAGAAACATAGGTAGCGCTTCGCCAGATCACAGGAACAAGATTTTGAACAACTTTCCACAAAAATGTCATTTTTGGCTTGTTCAGGCTAATATTATCTTAACCCAATTGCAGTTAGCGTTAGACATCTATCTTCGAAACTAACCCACCAAGACCTTATTTCCTTGATGTTGATATTGAAAGCGAGATGTCGATATTGAAAGTTATTGGACATTTATTCATTGCGATACACCAACCACAAACAGTGCCCAAGTAAGTAATTTAACAAATCTAGATGCTTGAAAAAGACCATAAACATCTAAATTTCATTTATTTTTTCACCTTTTGAATTCAATGTTATAAAAACTTAAGAAATTTCCAGGCAGTGTGCATCAAACATTTACGATTGGACATAACAAATGTGCAAGGAAAGCCAAACAAAAATAAAAAGATCCAGAGACCATTATAAAATGAACATAAAAAGAAGTCATGCAAATTCCTATAAAAAGTATTATATATGAGAAGACAATTATTTCCTACTTATCATGGCAGATATAAAATGAACATGAAAAGAAGTCATGCAAATTCCTATAAATAAAGATTTACCGTCTAGAATTATAAAAAATTACTAGTAACAAAATCTGGGAGCGCACATTCGCAGCTTCTGTTCTGCAAGGATAAATCTAAGGGATTTCCCATGACCCCGTATCACTTAAGCCAATATTTTTCAGTTAATTTATTCATGTAAGATGCTTGAAGAGGCATAAAATCAGTTTGTGTACTCCACCGTGCTGTAAAACTATCACGAATTTGCATGAGGGACTAACACCGGGTGTCTGGCTACAAAAGAATGAATCAACACAAAACTGAAAAACATTTCATTATTGACCTTGTACAACCGCATTGAAGTTTGACAGGCCATATAGGAGATGTTGACAAATGTGCAACTAAAAATGTTTAAATCTAATAGTAGTATAGTTAAAAGTTTTGTCATCATTAACATATTTTGATACATCTTTACCATTCATTGGCTTGGTGAAGCAGTATAAATCCTTCCAACATTTAGCATTAAAATATTCTTCAAAGTATTACATGGAAAGGAGGTTTAGATCTCTGTCCACAAAATGTGGTAAAGCAAAAAAAATTGAAACAAACTTCACATGTTTCATATTATACATCTATTAAATATAGGAGAGGGTCGTAAAGAAATACAATACTCACCTGCATCTTCTCATGCCTTGCATCAATATATGCACATATGGAAGGCGCAAATAACAAAAGAATTGCTAGTAAACTAAAATGAATCGTTGGTATGTGTGAAGAAATTTGTATGCTCTGCAGTAGTTTGATATGATAAAAACCAGTTGGAGGAAGATCAAATAAATTTCTTACCCAGCGAAGTTAAGGCTGCCATACAAATCTGAATAGTTCCATAGGTTGTCTCTCCATATTATATGTTTCAGAAAGGAACATGACACATGATTTTGCAAAAATGACTACTGATTCAGTGCCACATAACAACAAAGGGGATATCAGTAGTCATTTGAATATGCAGACTGATGAAAATTATGCACATGATATACTTAGTACTTATCTCATCAAGCTGCAACTGGTTTAGCAAAGAGGACTCAAAACCCAAAATCACGAAATGGATGTTCTCTTGGTTAGTACACGGAACTGCTAATAATCTTTGTTGCCTTACCACATAGCAATCAAGCAAAGGGGCATGGAGCACCTTAGAACAAAAGGAACCTACTACCTACAGAACAGAGGAATGCTTCTTCTTGTAACCCGGACCATCAAACTAACTACTTCACTCAGCTGCGAACTATGCAATTCCCACCAAAGGAAGGCTACCCTACTACTTAACTCTCTCCACATACTACATAAAAACCAAGAAAATCAACCTGAACAACAAGTTGTAGAACGATACAGACAAGACAAAAGAATCTCAATTTTTTTGTTCTTTTTGAGGATTAACAAAAAATTTCGTTCAACTCAGAATAACTCCCTCCAGACTAAATGGTCAAGTTGGTCGCAAGAAGGAACACACAAAAACCGGAGAAGAGTGCACATAAGGAGACCCCTCTGCCATTCACCACCGACGAAGCAGTCAACGTACAATACAAATTGATAGTTGAGGTAATGTCAGCAGTTAAAACATACCATAGTAAAATCATTGAACACCCCAGAATCGCTTGGGCACGTAGGTGCCTCGGGAGGGAGGGTAGCATAGCAGGTTTTATAGGAGAAAACATCCACATCTTGAGTATTGAGTCCAGACCAAGTAACAATCATCTAAAAAACAACAAACAACAGAACGTTGAATCAGCCATTTAAACAAAAAAAAGACTGCATAGGAATCATAGTAGTGATCCATAATGCCTACAAGTTCCCTCCAAACAATGTCTTACTCAAGTTAAGCAGAAAGATAATGATATGATTGAACAAACAAACTTTCTTTCAGGATATCAGCAAAGAGACAAAAAAACAATCTAGATCCCAAAATCAATTTCTCACCAAAAAGATAGAATTTAGAAAAAGAGCAAATAGAACTTCCTAGATGCCTATTTAGAGGGAATTCTATAGTAGTGACATGACGACGGTATAAGATCAATATGGCTAACTAGGAAAAGGGTAAGATAACCTTGACCGAGAAATGTTCATCAAACAGACACAATAGCGAGGGATGTGACAATAGGGTAGCATTTTTACCAATGAAAGGATGCAACGATAGATGATGCATACATAATTTTTCACTAACCCTTGCTCGCATTGGCTTGTCTGAATCTTGTGAAACAAGCACACGTCAACTAGACTGGCCCATCATCCTCGACAGGAACATGTATCCACCAATATGTGGTAACAGCCGAGATTTTGCTGCTGTCAGAAGACTTTCTTCCCGCATCTCTCCTCGACATCCATAAGAACTATCTGCATCATCGCATCAGGAAAAAAACGCATCAGTTCGAGTAGCGCCATGCAGAAACAAGGAAAGTTAGATCAAGAAAGGGCGTGTAGCTCTTACATACAGAGGCGAACCAAACTGATAAGGCTAAAATTAGGAACAAGTGCTAGGTGGCCGCCAAAGGCATGGCCGGGGTGCCGAAGATAGGGGCAACGGACATGCTCCGCCGGGCATGAACATGGCATGGCAGACCAGTCCTGCTTCGCACCCACGCGCTCACTCGACGACGGATTGTCTCCCAGTGAGATGCTAGCCGGGCACTGCTTCATCGGCTTGGCACAACCTTGGTTTGACGGCCGCTCGATGTGCGTGTTGTAGACGAAGCGATACGCTGGATGGAGGAGAAGGGATGCGCACATTGTGGTGTGGGGTGGGTCGGATCGAGAGCGCAAGGGGCGATCTTTTATAGAGAGATCGCGTGTGGCTAGGCCATCAATGAGCGAGCAGAGAATGTGGAGAGACGTCGGATGGGGCAGCGATCCGCGTGAGGCATAGGAGAGGAGTCGAGGGCCGATGGATCGCGGCGGGTTGGCGCGGATTTTGCGGCAAGAACGGGAGAAACGAAGGAGGAGGCAGCGCAACGCGTGCATGCATACAGGGATTAAACGAGGAAAACGTTGGTTTATGGCGGAATTGAAGCACCGCCTAGTTTCTAGGTGGAAAGCAGCGTAATTAATGAAGCCTTTGCGACAAGATTGATTCATCCAGCTAGAAGCACAACGGGTCAGACTAGGGATTGATTCCCACGCGTTTAATGCCTTTGCATGCATGCGCCTGGCGTTGATTTCCCTCTCTCTCTCTACGATTTGGTAAGTTCCTTTTTTACCATGTTTGTTACGTTTCCTAGTAAGTGCTTGCAAGGTAGTTTCATACGTGGGATTTGTACACTAATTATGAGTTAATTTCCTTTGAGTCACCACATATTTGTTGCTAAGCTACTGAAAAAATGGATCAGCCATGCACTAAATACATAGGTATGGTACATTAGAAAAAGGAATAAGGGTTAGAGAAAATGAGCGCTTGTATGCGAAAGTTCTATGTATATACTCATGTTGCAGAATGGTAAAAAACAAATTAAATTGGATAGCACGAATGAGTAATGGAGGAGGAGGTGTCGCGAGCAATGGGATTAAATGGCGAAAGCGTTGATTTAGGAGAGACTCAAAGGATCGCCTCGATTTCGAGATGAAATTAAAGGAGTCTCTGCAACCAAACCATAATTCAAGGTGATTGAGTCCCGGGTATACATCCGACTAAATCCTTGCCACACGATGGATGCCTTTTGCATGGGGAGTTGATCACGATTTGTTGAGTTTCCCTATTTATATTTGACAATATTTGTTAAGTTTCCTCAAATAACTACAGATAGTTCCATACGTGGGATTTTACACTAACTATAATTTATTTCCTAATTACTATTGTGAATCGCATCAGATCTGTTACTAAGATACTGAAAAAATCGATCAACCTTGCACTAAATAGAAAGACACGTATCAGAGAAGGTTGCTAGATATACATGATGGTAATCGGGGATTTCCCTGATGAACCGCCGGTGTTAATTATGTTTAACAATATACTTCTATATGACTACACTCGGAAATTTTTTTTTTTGACGAGGGTACTACTCACAGATTCAAGGGTGTGCTCAAAATCAGAAACCTGTGAGTGGTGTCCTAGTCTCCTAGATGATGGAAACAACCCAGCCTAGTATACACGTTATAGAGCAAACATAGAAAGAAAACTGGCTCCAGGAGCACAAGGCCACAAGAAGGTGCTTGGGTGATTTTACTTTCACACAGGAGCACACACCTTTTTATTTTTACTTTTATTTTGGAGCAACCAATTTCATATAGATAAATCATATGGTCTGACTACATACTGAAACCGGAAAGATAATAACCACAAGAACCAACGATCAACATCCACCATAGGTACGATGACCAACCAGCTCACAAACACTAAACATAACAAGATTCAGGACCGAGGCCAGGCGCGGCTCGAAACCCTCAAATGAAAATAAATCGACTCGACAACAAACCAAAGAAACCAAGCTAAAAGGCACAGGAAGAAGCGCATACATACATACATGCATACATACATACATATATGTGAGCATTTGAATTTCCGCAATCTTTGCATGCTGATGAACATTCTACTGTGCCATGCCAGCAGGAAAATCAATCTTAGGCGCCGTCGCAAATCCATCAAAATGAAAGAGATTTGGTACATATAAATCATCACTAGCCCGTGTTGAATCAAATCAAAGGCACCTAATCCATATACAAATAAGTATCAGCTACAACCAAACCAAACACTAGAGGTTTGTACATATATGATCATCTTTACCAGAAGATGATTCCCTCACTAACAGGTTAAAATAACTCCCACCACATTACACTACCCAAAAAAGGGGCAAAACGCCCAGCTCCAGTGCTTAGAGAAACCGACCAACTCAAGGGCTTTGACATGTCTTCGACGATTGGTAGTGAGCGCCTCAAAAACTTGTTCTGTCTCGGCCGAGGGCTCAATAGAATCCTTCGTTGCTGCAGTAGAAACATGACACAGAACATGGTTCACTATGACGCTTTATGGTTCATTCCTGCTAGTCCATAATCCCCAAATGACAAGTGCTCCCTAGAATCATATTTCAGCTAAGAAACTAGTCTTAAACATAACCAGGTATCCAGTACCAAAACTAACAAAAAAACAAAGAAAAGTCGAGCAACAAGATACTGGAAAAGAAAATTCATTCTGGTGGCCAACGGTCTAATTAACCAGCACAGGAATCAATGCCAATGACAAGATAATCACAATCAATATTGTGGCAGCCAGAAGACGAACACACAAACACAGGACTCGCCTGGACCGAGGAAGAGGTGGCCACCACTGTCGCGGTTGCCACACATAACAGCTACTCCCTCCGTTTCTAAATATAAGCCCTTTTAGGGATTTCAACATGAGTGTAGATTCACTCATTTTGCTTCTTGTGTAGTCACTATTGGAATCTCTAAAAGGTCTTATATTTAGGAACAGAGGGAGTAGAACACTAGCACCTGCACTGCACATACGTGTACTTAAAGCCTAAAACTATCAACACATTGATCTTGAACAAAACAGAGATTATTGCATGGTTTTAACTTAAGAGAAGACTGACTTTATTTCATGTAATCATGTATATCCACATGACACCCCACAAGCCAACACCTACACAGCATGGTGTCTGGGGAGGAGACCAAGCAGTTACCTGATCCACCGTCGAAGGAGAGGTGGTTGCAGCAGACTGAACTCACTGCCAGGGAGAGAACAGCTGCCAGTGCTCATTGACAAGTCTTGCACTCACAAGTATATGTCAGCAATAGAAGGTGCAAGGGTTGATGCTGTGACGCACAATCAACTATGCAATTACCTGCAACAAAAAGAACAGTCTTGCTCACTAGATCATCCAGCAAGACGATGAGGCAGGAAACACGCAGCCAAATCATCAATCCGTGTTACTTATATGCTAACGCATCAGTACTTTCCAAAGTTAAAGGATCATTTAATAAAATATATCTCATTAGATCACTACTTTATAATGGTATAAAAACAAGAAAAACATTGCGTTCACATTTCGCCCAGCAAGGCAACTAGAAACACAAACTACATCATATAGTTTGCTCCATAATAGGGAAAGGCGCCATTTCGATTAGTTGGATGGCTCAGTTTTCATATTTTGAATCCGACTATCAGTGGCACTTGGAAATAATAATCCACCCAGCAAGCTCATAGGGGAAGAAAATGCATCTTTTGAAGGCACCAGATCAGTGCTACAAGAGAGATTTATCCATGTACATCAGCAAGTTCGTTGCTAATGTGAGAACTTACAAAACAAGAAATCGCTAGGGTTAACCTAAGGTTCATATAGGGTGTCCAGCACAGAATCATGGTATACTCTTACGGATCTGCACGCATAAGAGACCTAGGGATCGAACTATCATATCACTGCTGTAAAACGATGGCACAAATTATTATACCAGAAGCCCGAGAGGCACAAACGTTGGCATCACAACCCACCATGAGATACCAAAACACTAAACTTGTCATGGCGCAATGGCCATAGGCACACAAGTGCATGAGATAAAGTAGAGCGGAGAGGACTGGAGGGGTTTACCCACGTGAGAGAGGAACAGAGGTTTGTATGGCCAGTACATTTTTGCCTTGATTTCCTTGAGGCTCTCTGAATTTGTGCTGCTTGCACAACATGATCTTGGAGTGAATCCTTCCTTTGGCTTGAAACTCCTACATGAAGAACACATTCAGGGTTAAAAACAATTTACCGCTTGCAACCTACTACAAAGTGCAATCTGCTCACTCAACACTACAAAGATTGACAAGAGAATAGTTGGAGGCTTGGTCCACACAAACTAAGCCCTAGGAAATGAAGGCGTACAGGTGGACAAACATCTCAAAAGAGAACACAGAATGATCACCAACTATTGCTATCAAGGATCAAGAAGATCCCTAACCAGGAATTTCAAACAAAAACAAGGCAACACTATGACATTTCTCTAACCTACAAAACTAAAGCCTTCTTAATCGAAATGTCGACATAACTCACACATGAATCTCGATATTTTTGTGTCCATGTTCTAAACCCAGATAATCGCGATCAGATTCATTCCAAATCTATGATAAGATGTATGGAATCTCAAATGGAGTGTCGACGTCAATAAACTACAAACAAAAATTAAGGAACACTCGATGATTAACTTCCAAGAGTATCACCTAGTCAACTAATCAAGATCAAAGTAATTCTGACATAATAAAGAGGACACAAATTATACCTTACATGACAAGCTGCTGTCATGATCTTCTTGCAATTGATTTCTTGTGTGAAACGGAAACATCATAACTTTGTTCCAACAGACTAAAGAGTAGAGTGCTCTCAAATGTCCTGATGATACGAAAAAGAATTAGCTACAGTATCCAGTAAGACATCCAGCAAGCTAGGCAGACAAAAAAAACCACACCCCGCATATCTGCAAGATAATTACCATGTGCAAAAGGGTCTAAGACAATCGGTTGATTTTGACTTGATTTCATCGTGTCTCTCTGAATTTGTATTGCTTGTAGAGTATGCCCTCGGAGTGAAGTCCTTCGGCTTGAAAGCATGGAAAGTGCTGCAGCCTAAAGATGGTAAGGTTAAAGTTGGCGGTCGCAGTCACTCGATACTAGAAAGATTGAAAGAGCTTACTTACCCATTTGCAACATAGACCAACGAGGATGCCTTGTTGTACTGTATGGCCATTATGGGCATGGTTGGGTCATTGCTGCACAGAAGATCATAACTATTAGATAACATTTGGAACGTGACTAGCTAAAGAAAAATAAGCAAGCAAAAGAACCATTGCTGTGTTTTTAAAGGCAGCAACACTAACATGTCCATTATGCTCACTTAACGAAGGATTGACTGATGTTTTCGAAAACGGAAGGCTGTGATGAAGTACACCGCCACTTACCGTTGGCTGAGTAGCCCAATCTTGTGTCTGAAGGCCAAAAAAACAATGCATCTTTTAGTTCAACCTTGAATTTACATACATATATATAATGAACAAAAGAAGAGCAAACGGTAAGCCACGGTTCAAAACAGAGTAGCTCCGAATAATCATTTCTCGTAGTTTCCGTTGTTAGTTTTGATTCAGTCTCATAAATGGTGGTTATTTTTATTTCCATGCTTCACGAGAAAAAACACTCCACGATCATCCCAACACGAGCAACAACATAGAGACTAGTACTGAAGAAAGCGTAGGGAGCTAGAACAATAGAACACCTTCTATCTTTGTCAATTAGCATTCCTACTGGATAAAAGAAAAGAATGATATATTTCAGATTCCGACACAGGCATAATAAAAAAGGCTCGGCCATTAATGGTACCAACGGCTGGGCATTAACAAACTTACCACTTTTTTTAAAAGTTGTGCATTATTTGGAACTCGTAGATGAAACCACAATTTGCAGTGTCAAAGAGAATTGGTTTATCTGCTATAACAACTTATGGCTTTAGGATTTTTACACGATTCAAGTGCCCAGTATTTACGTTTTGAACCATTAAGTCTTTTGTAGGAGCCTTTGCTGGTAGAGTTGAGGAACATGAATGAAGCTAAGTTATAAGGTAAAGAACACAATCAATCATGTCCACTTAAACTGACAACCAAATGGAATCAGATGAACATGAACATGCAGGTGACCAGAAGCACATCACAATATCAAGCCATTGGTTTCCATGTCTGGTACAAAGGCCATGAACCCAAAGTTGGAGAATTGCGGGAGAAGAGCATTCTTACCACCATGTGCCCGTCTTTGTCGGCAGGAACATCCAAGGGCAGCGATGGCTTCTCAGACTAGTCTAAGGCATCATTCTCCTTGGCGTCCATGAGTTGTACCTGCACGTGCAACCTTGGTTGAATTCCACCACTGTTTAGTCAGACGAGAAGTGCACCATAGCTAAATACACACTAGAGTCTTACCTTGTTTAAGCCATGGACGTTGTGGAACAGATGAAGAGGAGGATGGCCACGGCGGAGACAAGGGTGGCAGCCGAACACCCCAATCTACTAGTGACGCAGAGTTGTCGATGACATGAAAAACTCTAACAACCTCTTCAGTCTGTCAGGGCAATCAAAATAGTACACACGTAAGCAAAACTAGGTTTGGATAAATGCACAAGCAAGAACAATATATGTTCTTATTAGAGAAGAACTAGACCACAATAAAACAGTCATTCATGATCTACAACTATGCAAAAGTAAACACATGATAAAATCTAAGCTACAATAGAAAATGGGGAGCATCCAACATCAATGACCATATGGAATGAGCCATTTGACCATCTTTGGCGTATTGTGATTCTGATTGACTAGTTAAGCATATTTAGCATCACAGCAACCTAAAGCCTACCTATGAAACACACTGATAGCCAGGACAAGAATATGAGCTACAACAACATTAGATATTTGTAAGCCTTAACAGAATATTAATGATTGCAATAAACCATGCCAACATATGCAAGCAAAAAGGAAAGTTATTGGCAGATAACCACAAGCACAGAACAATATCAAGTCAATGTCCATGGCTGGCACTAAGGCCATGAACCCAAAGTGGGAGAAGTGAGGGGAGGAGAAGAGTATTCCTACCACCAAGCACCCGTATCCGTTGGCGGCAGCACCCGAGGACGGCGATGGCTTCTCAGACTGGTCTAAGGCATCATTCTCCTTGACGTCGACGAGTTGTACCTGCACGTGCAACCCTGACTAAATTCCACCACTGTTTAGTCAGCCGAGAAGTGCACAATAGCTGAATACACACTGGAGTCTTACCTTACTTTAGCCATGTACGTTGTGGAGCAGAGGAGTAGGATGTGGCAATGCGGAGACGAGGGCAGCGGCCGCCTTCCCCAATCTACTAGTGAAGCAGAGTTGTCGGTGACACGAAAACCTTTGCAGTCTGACATGGCAATCAAAACAGTACACACATAAGCAAAACTAGCTTCGGATGAATGCACAGGCAAGAACAAGATAGTATGTACTTATTAGAGAAGAACTAGACGACAATAGAACAGAGTCATTCATGATCCAAGAACAACATAGTATGTAAAAGGTAAGCACTCACAAGTACTTGGTGATTTCTGAAGAAATAGTTACACATAAGACACCATGATTATCAGTTATTCTCAACAGCTGGATCATAGCTTCAGTACTTGCGCCCTCAAGACTGAATATTTGTCGCTTGTTGGTTACCCCTACAAAGTACATGCAAGTCCAAGTTATTATACTGAAAGAAACAGCAGCCATGATAAGATCTTCTCTGCATACTTACCCATAGAAGATTTCTAACAGGCACCCTATCTGTGACATGGCGGGTTACAAGCAACCCAAAGTCTGCAAATGCATAATCCCAATCTCAGCTGAAACTCTATTCAACTAGCTAGAATTGCATTACGAACATCAAATAGCAATATCACTGTCCATTGCACGAAAACTAATTTCCCTACTACAACGATGTCGGTCGATGCATCGGAACTATTCCTATCAGTGTGCAGACGAACAGTTCTGACTTCTGAATTTCAGCTACTAAACTATGGACATGTCCGTGCAGCAACAAAAAGACTAGCTTAGGTAGTTGGGCAGCGCATGAGTAGTCGAGTCTAGCTCCTCTTATACAAATTAAGCTCGACTCGTGCTAATTGGACCCAGCCGGGAAGTCCATTTCGTCGGAGACAAAGAGCGGGAAGTCCTGTCGCCGCCATGTTCTATGGCCAACTGCTCTGAATCTACTGGAGACATGTCGTCCAGTTTGTTTCTGTACACAAAAAAACAAGCTGACGAAGTGGGGAACAGAGGCACAGCCGACGGTGCAGCTCACCACGTACTCCTATATATGCGTCTGCCAATACACGCAACAACAAATACAACATTTTTTCAGAACGCCAGTGCCTGATTTTGGCACAAACATGCATGGCGTATCGTATGACGCATAATGCGAGATCATCTGAACCCGGGGTGTGAGAGCGCCCCTCCCCCAAAGATTCAGTGAATAGAGAATCCGAGGTTGATGCTAAACAGCAGACCTTTCAAGAATCAAATACTGGCAATCATATCATAGTATCCAGTTAAGACATGAATGAATTTACAACTCTAAGCAAAAGCCTTAAGCTAGAAAAATAAGCACGAGACAGTGAATAGAACAGCAACGGTGAACCCTAAAAAATAAAACTGGGGATTTTAGGGAAAGCAAGCAAGCAATTGGGTGCATCCTGCAGAGACCATGTAGCATGCATGTGAGGCAATCAATTGAGCGCCCAATCGAGCGAGCCTAATTGGACATGGCCGTGGCACCAAGCAGGCCACGAGATGAGAGAAATTGGAGGTGAAGGAGAGAGACAAGGAGAGGGAGAGGGGACCTTCCTTGAAGGGCTCCATTCCATGGTGCGGTCGTCGTCGAGAGCGGAGTTGGTGTCCTCACGCGCGCAGAAGAGCGGCGTCGGAGGGCACGGCCGCGCCGTCGTCGCCGACGGCAGGGCACGGCTGTGCGTGCCGCCCCCTCCTCCTCTCCAGACGCACTAGCGTGAGGAAGGCGGAGTCTTGGGCGGCCGGGCACACCGAGCACCTGCGTCGAGGCCGCCCCGAGCGCGGATCCTGGATCCTCACTTCGCCGCGGCCGGCAGGACGAGCAGATCGGGGAGTGCCGCCGGCCTACTCACCGGGTCCATCCGGAAGCTCGACAGCCGAGGGAGAGAAGGGGGTGGCGGTGGGTGAGATGGAGATGGAGGAAGGCGAGGGGCGGTGGCTGCGCATCGGAGTCGGAGATGGGGCGGCGGCGGCTGCGGCGGCGCGTCGGGAGAGGAGAGGAGAGGATGTGGGGTGTCAGGGTGATTGACGGTCAAAATTTCCTTTTTCAGTTCCTTCACTTTCTCTTTTTCATCTTCACTTTCACTTTGAACCCTGACACCCCGAGTATGAGGCGCAATTTTTTTCACTTTTTCACTTTTTCACTTCCTGTCGGTAGTTTTGGACCCAATATTTTTCAGACGAAAACTTGGTGATTGACGGTCAAAATTCCCGAGTTATAACAGTGGGTGGGTTGACAGGCCTCGTCTTTATGTCCGCTGCATTGCTAGTACACGGACAAACACGTCTGTGACGTTTGGGGCCGTTGTGGTCGGCGGCCGCCAAGCCCGGGCCTTCCTATATCCGCCCCACATTTGGGTTAGGTTTGAGGGATGCCGGTTAGCCAGGACGTTTGGGGTTGTTATTTGGTCGGTCAGTGACCGGACCGTCCGTCATGCTTGTTTTTCTTTTTTTTTTTGGTCGGTCAGTGACCGGGCAGTCAGACCGGATGTTTGAGGCGGCTATGAGGCGTCCGGATGTAAATGCTCTAACCGACGCGTGCATTTTTTTCATTTTCCTTTTTCTTTTTGGAGAGCCTTGATTACGTGTACTAGCAGGGGTAAAAAACGAGATTCGATGCACGCTCGGATCGACCTCAACTCAAACGCCCGGCAGGATCGGACAAATACGCATGC
The DNA here is from genome assembly GCF_018294505.1 of Triticum aestivum. Classification (NCBI taxonomy): domain Eukaryota; kingdom Viridiplantae; phylum Streptophyta; class Magnoliopsida; order Poales; family Poaceae; genus Triticum; species Triticum aestivum. The sequence goes on along the minus strand of NC_057798.1, from coordinate 36,156,139 downwards.
GTGCCAAAATCAATCGGCCGGATCGACCTCAACATATTGTTAAGTATGAGTTGTGAATCCTTGACTTGACATCAATCTAGCGATGGCACTGCCCTCCGTCGACACATGACGCGTGGGTCCTACATGTTTGTTTAACCGCCAGCACATGTTGCCGCGCCAATCCCACATGTCACTACCAGAGCCCGGGGTTGTGCAACGACGGGAGGCGGGACGAACGAGCACTAGTAGAAAAGGGGGCAATGGTCCAGGCCGGTCCAGCCCATTAGTCCCGGTTCAATCCAGAACCGGGACCAATGGGGGCATTGGACAAGGTTTTTGAGCCCCGGGGGCCGGCCGGGCCACGTGGGCCATTGGTCCCGGTTCGTCTGGACCTTTTGGTCCCGGTTGGCGGGACGAACCTGGACCAATGTGCCTTGCTCCTGGCCCACCACCATTGGTCCCGGTTGGGGGGATGAACCGGGACCAAAGGCTTCCCTTTAGTCCCGGTTCATGCTACGAACCGGGACCAATTAATTGCCTATATATACCCCGCGAGCAGAGCACTCTCACTGCTCTGTATTTCGTGGCCGGTGAGGAGAGAGCTTTGTGTTGCTCTAGCTCACCTCCTATACACACGAGGTGTTCGATGGAATGCCCGAGCCACACTACTTAAGCTTTCTCCTCTCCAAGCTCCACCTCCAAGCTCCATTTTTCTCAATATTTGTCTAGGTTTAGCGGTCCGTCACGTCCCGTCCCCGTCTTCACCGCCGTCGATCGCCCGCGTCGCCGGCACCACCGTGGTGAGCCTCTTGTTCTTATCTTCTTTCTGAAAGGAAAAAAACTCTTACTTGTATGTTTATATAGATAATTGTATAATTTTCTTACTTTTATTATTGCATCTTATATAGTGAGATGGTTTTGGTATCCGCCCCCGTCGGCCCTCGTCCTGTCTATGATTCAGATGTGGTATATATTATCTTTTCATAACTATTGGTTCATTTATTGTTTATGACAATTATGTCGACCAACGTAACATAGATTTTATTTATCTAGGAGGTTGTTGAACCGGAAATTCCAACCGACCCTATTGTCGAGAGGTTAAATTTAGTTGAAGAAGAAAACAATTTGTTGAAGGAAAAATTAGAAAAATTGAGGAGGAGAAGATGATATTGGAGTTGCATGTTGCGGATGTCGTCGATGATCACAAGATCAAGATGGATGCAATGCGCTTGAAGATTAGAAAGATTAGAAAATATGTCATTCATACCGAGGCTTGGTATCATTATGCCGTTGGATCAGTTTGTTACATTGGTTGCGATTATGATCGCATTTGTTTTCGCATTGAAATGTTTTACATAGTTTCAGTGTATGGTTTAATTAATTTAGATGCTCTGCAGAGCTTTATGTTGTTAGATGAGAACTATGTATGTACTTTGGTTTTAATGTGATGATGAACTTCTATTAATTTGGTCACTTAATTATATAATGCACGCAGATGAACCGGCAATGAATGTACAGTTCAAGACACACCTCCGAGTACATTAAGGGCGTGCATGATTTTCTCGAAGTGGCTGAGGCAAACAAGCAGAATGGTTTTATGTGTTGTCCATGCCCTGTATGTGGGAATACGAAGTCTTACTCTGATCGGAAAATCCTCCACACCCACCTGCTTTACAAGGGTTTCATGCCACACTATAATGTTTGGACGAGGCACGGAGAAATAGGGGTTATGATGAAGATGGCGAAGAAGAAGAGTACGATGACAACTATGTGCCCCCTGAATACGGTGATGCTCCTGAAGATCAAGAGGAACCAGACGATGTGCACGATGATGCTGCAACGGGCGAAGCTGCTGAAGATCAAGAGGAACCAGACGATGTGCCCGATGATGATGATCTCCGCCAGGTCATTGTCGATGCAAGGACGCAATGCGAAAGTCAAAAGGAGAAGCTGAAGTTCGATCGCATGCTAGAGGACCACAAAAAAGGGTTGTACCCCAATTGCGAAGATGGCAACACAAAGCTGGGTACCGTACTAGAATTGCTGCAGTGGAAGGAAGAGAATGCTGTGCCTCACAAAGGATTTGAGAAGCTACTTAAAATATTGAAGAAGAAGCTTCCAAAGGATAACGAATTGCCCGACAGTACATACGCAGCAAAGAAGGTCGTATGCCCTCTAGGATTGGAGGTGCAGAAGATACATGCATGCCCTAATGACTGCATCCTCTACCGCGGTGCATACAAGGATCTGAACGCATGCCCGGTATGCGGTGCATTACGGTATAAGATCAGACGAGATGACCCTGGTGATGTTGACGGCGAGCCCCCCAGGAAGAGGGTTCCTGCGAAGGTGATGTGGTACGCTCCTATAATACCACGGTTGAAACGTCTGTTCAGAAACGGAGAGCATGCCAAGTTGATGCGATGGCACAGTGAGGACCGTAAGAAAGACGGGAAGTTGAGAGCACCCGCTGACGGGTCGCAGTGGAGAAAAATCGAGAGAAAGTACTGGGATGAGTTTGCAAGTGAGCGAAGGAACGCATGGTTTGCTTTAAGCGCGGATGGCATTAATCCTTTCGGGGAGCAGAGCAGCAATCACAGCACCTGGCCCGTCACTCTATGTATGTATAACCTTCCTCCTTGGATGTGCATGAAGCGGAAGGGCATTATGATGCCAGTTCTCATCCAAGGCCCTAAGCAACCCGGCAATGACATTGATGTGTACCTAAGGCCATTAGTTGAAGAACTTTTAGAGCTGTGGAATGGAAACGGTGTACGTACGTGGGATGAGCACAAACAGGAGGAATTTAACCTAAAGGCGTTGCTTTTCGTGACCATCAACGATTGGCCCGCTCTCAGTAATCTTTCAGGACAGACAAACAAGGGATACCATGCATGCACGCACTGTTTACTTGACACCGATAGTATATACCTAGCAAGCTGCAGGAAGAATGTGTACCTGGGCCATCGTCGATTTCTTCCGACCAACCATCAATGTCGAAAGAAAGGCAAGCATTTCAAAGGCGAGGCAGATCACCGGAAGAAGCCCGCCATGCGTACCGGTGATCACGTACTTGCTATGGTCAATGATTTACACGTAATCTTTGGAAAGGGTCCCGGCGGACTAGCTGTTCCGAGTGACGCTGGGGGACACGCACCCATGTGGAAGAAGAAATCTATATTTTGGGACCTACCCTACTGGAAAGACCTAGAGGTCCGCTCTTCGATCAACGTGATGCATGTGACGAAGAACCTTTGCGTGAACCTGCTAGGCTTCTTGGGCGTGTATGGGAAGACAAAAGATACAACTGAGGCACGAGAGGACCTGCAACGTTTGCACGAAAAAGACGGCATGCCTCCAAAGCAGTATGAAGGTCCTGCCAGCTATGCTCTTACCAAAGAAGAGAAGGAAATCTTCTTTGAATGCCTGCTTAGTATGAAGGTCCCGACTGGCTTCTCGTCGAATATAAAAGGAATAATAAATATGGCAGAGAAAAAGTTTCAGAACCTAAAGTCTCATGACTACCACGTGATTATGACGCAACTGCTTGCGGTTGCATTGAGGGGGCTTCTACCGGAAAACGTCCGATTAGCCATTGTGAAGCTATGTGCATTCCTCAATGCAATATCTCAGAAGGTGATCGATCCAGAAATCATACCAAGGCTAAGGAGTGATGTGGTGCAATGTCTTGTCAGTTTCGAGCTGGTGTTCCCACCATCCTTCTTCAATATCATGACGCACATCCTAGTTCATCTGGTTGACGAGATTGTCATTCTGGGCCCCGTATTTCTACACAATATGTACCCCTTTGAGAGGTTCATGGGAGTCCTAAAGAAATATGTCCGTAACCGTGCTAGGCCAGAAGAAAGCATCTCCATGGGCCATTAAACAGAGGATGTCATCGGGTTTTGTGTTGACTTCATTCCTGGCCTTAAGAAGATAGGTCTCCCTAAATCGCGGTATGAGGGGAGACTGACTGGAAAAGGCACGCTAGGAAGGGACTCAATAATATGCAGGGACGGATATTCTTGGTCTCAAGCACACTACACAGTTCTACAGAACTCTACCTTGGTGACCCCGTATGTCGATGAACACAAGAACAGTCTGCGCTCCAAACACCCGGAGCAGTGCGACGACTGGATTACATGTGAACACATCAGGACTTTCAGCAGTTGGTTGGAAGCACGTATCAGAGGTCACAACACTGTTTGTGATAAGGTGTACTTATTATCCAGGGACCATCTTTGACTGTATTGATTTGGAAAGGATACGAGATAAATGGGAATACATTTTACACGATTGACCAAGATCAAAAGAGCACCAACCAAAACAGCGGTGTCCGCTTTGATGCAACAACCGAGAGGGGAAATGACACATATTATGGTTACATAGTGGACATATGGGAACTTGACTACGGACATGATTTTAAGGTCCCTTTGTTTAAGTGCAAATGGGTCAATGTGTCAGGAGGCGGGGTACAGGTAGACCCACAGTACGGAATGACAACAGTGGATCTGAAAAATCTTGGGTACACTGAAGAACCGTTCGTCCTAGCCAATGATGTGGCACAGGTTATCTATGTGTAGGACATGTCTACCAGACCGAGAAAGAGAAAAGATAAGGAAGTGAATACATCATACGATGAGCCAAAGCGCCACATAGTTCTTTCAGGAAAAAGGGACATCGTGGGAGTGGAGGACAAGACAGACATGTCTGAAGATTATGAAAAGTTTCATGAAATTCCTCCCTTTAAAGTTAAGGCTGACCCCAACATCCTGATAAACGATGAAGATTATCCATGGTTACGGCGCAATAAGCAAATGACACAAGCGAAGAAAAAGTGAAGACTTTCTCCCGCAACTATTATGATGATACCATGCCAACTTTGTAACTGACGAGTATGATACCATTGTCCGTTTTGTACATGCACATGCTATGTGTGGGTCAATTTATGATACCATGCCAACTTTCAACTTTTTCATAGTTCATTTGAAATGCTTTAATGTCTTATGGTTTGGCCATCGTAATAATTAAAAATAGCAACAATAAGTATTTTGTTGTAAGTAGAAACAAAATAAAATAAATAAAGCAAGAAAGAAAACAAAAAAACAAAAAAGTGGAAAGTTTATAATTTTCCTAAAACTAAAAGCAAAAAGAATTAAAAATAAAGCAAAAAACAAAAGAAAATAAATAATGCACAAAACAAAACAAAAAAACTCGAAAAAATAAAAATAGCAACAATAAGTAAAGAAAACAAAAAAACAAAAAAAATGCCCCCCACTGGGCCCCCGCGGCCTGAATACGATTTGAATCCCTACTATGGGCCAGGATTCAGGCCCGCAGTAGGCCCAGAAGGCCCATCAGGCAAAGCAGTCGCAAGTAGGCCCATAAGCCTGCAGTAGAGAGGAGTTCGAGAGGGGTGCGGCAGTGGGGCTTATAAACCACTGCGCGTACCTCTCAACTAGCGAGGTGGGACTAAACTTTGGCCCCGATGCGGGCAGCACAGCGGCCTTTGGTCCCGGTTGGTGGCTCCAACCGGAACTAAAGGGGGGGCATTGGTCCCGGTTGGTGCCACCAACCGGGACTAAAGGTCGCAGCTTCCCGCCCTTTGGGCTGCCGAAAAAGAGGCCTTTGGTCCCGGTTGGTGGCACCAACCAGGACTAAAGGGTGCATTAGTCCCGGTTTGTGCCACCAACCGGGACCAATGCTCCTTGTATATAAGTAGCACTTCTCAGTTTTGCAGAGTTCATTGCCACCAGTTGCCCCCCGACGACGCCGAGCACATCGACGCCGCCAGGCTGCCCCGACGCCGCCCGACGCCCCCGCCGTCGCCGTCGCCGTCGCCCGCGCCCGTTGTCCTCGCCGGCCTCCCCGAGCCCGCGCCGGCCTCCCCGAGCCCACGGCGTCCTCCCCGAGCCCGCGCCCACCGTCGTCGCCGGCCTCCCCGAGCCCACGCCGTCTCTCTCTCTCTCTCTCTCTCTCTCTCTCTCTCTCTCTCTCTCTCTCTCTCTCCCTCTCTCCCTCCCTCTCCCTCCCTCTCCCTCTCTCCCTCTCTCTCCCTCTCCCTCTCTCCCTCCCTCTCACCCTCCCTCTCTCTCCCCCTCTCTCCCTCCCTATCTCTCTCTCTCTCTCTCTCTCTCTCTCTCCGGTAGGCGCCGCAGCCAAGAGAAGAAAGATCACCATGGCGGAGGGTGATTGCTCAGTTCAGGCAATATGGATCTCCAATTATTCCCAGATCATGAGGTACGAGAATAGGATTTTTTTCTCTCTTATGATTTGTACACTTGATTATTACTACCTCTGTAAACTAATATTCCATCCTTAAATAAATATAAGGGTGTTTATATAGCTAAAATAGTGATCTAATTGCTCTTATATTTGTTAAAAAGGGAGTATTAAACTTTGTAGATCACTACATCAGTGGTCAAAAAAACCTTATATAGTTTATAAAAAATCTTAAATTAATTTAGATCACTACTTTAGTAATCATGGATGCGGATGCGTACAAGTAGATACTGAGGTGTGGCAGATGATTGCTCGGTAGCACTTGATGGTTAGTAGGAAAAAGTTCACCCTCCGTCCCAAATTACTTGTCGCTCAAATGGGACCATTTGAGTGACAAGTTATTTAGGATGGAGTATGAGACGTGTGGAGGAAATTACTCGCTCCAAGTTCATATAAATTTTAGCGGTTACTGAGAAGAGGTACAAGACAGTACACGCATTTACTAAAAGTGTGGCTATATGTTAGAACACATCAAGTACAGAGAACTAACTAACTACACTTCTATGATTTGTATTACCTATTCCTTTCAATACTCTTGTGAGTACAAAATGCATTAATGAGGATGAATGGTCAAATATGGTGTCACATACAAGGATCAGGCGAGCGGGAGCACACAAGCGAGTTTTTGCTAAACAAATTACAGAATTAACGCAAGAAAGTCACATACCTCATGTGGAGAACCTACATATTTGCTGCCATCTCCTAACATTTCTTCGGCAACTGGATGCTGAGGGAAAAGGTGTGTGCTTCTATGAACCTTTTTGCTTTACAAAGGAAAACTGGCCTGCACTTTCCTTACGCGTACGCATGAAGCGCCTGTTTTAAAATTGAATGCGGGATAAATACCCATCAGATTATAAACGTATCGACTACTACTTCAGAGAAACAGATGGTCAAAAGTGAACCTAACATTGCAACAAGAACCTGCTTCTTGAACATATGTGTACAGGACGTAACAACCCATGATGAGGAAATGAATATCATTTAGCAAACACTGACAGACATTAAGTTACTCGTAATAGGACATATATACTGGTGAAGAGACAAGTGTGTGCTCTGCGAACCATTTCTTTAAGAAAGAGAAACTTGTCTGCACTTTCGCATAGACATGAATGTTTTCAACAAGGATGCCACGGCCACACACCTTTCCCTCCATAACAGAGACACAATAATTACTTGTTCTTACGTAAATTCCGATAACCTCATTTCCAGTTGGCTTTGCACCTAGGAACTTCAAAAGTACACAAAAGTGTTACACGTGCACACATACTGGAGTATCTCCACCAAATCTCATATACATAAAAATAAATTGTTTATCTGAAAGTTCTAGCAAAACCACACCATATGGAGCACACATTCGCAGCTTCTGTTTATTTGGCTTTAGAAGCCAGCTTAAACGTGAACAAGCAATAGTCAAAAAGCCACAGGGCGCAATGTAATAACATGAATCATCGCTTCATTCATGGTAGTACAAACCAAAGGCGGCACGTACATGCTTGTACGAAGAAAACAAAATCAGTCACCTATACGGTAGTGCAGAACCAAAATTCCACTGGCTAGGTGATAATATTTTTTTTAGAGACATGCTACTACTAGGAGACGAGACGTCGAAATGGAAACATGCACTCATCATGCTACATCAGATCAGGAACTAGCCAAGGAAGGAAAAAACGGTAGCGGCACTAACCTAACCAGTCCGCAAATTACGCGAACTAGAAGCACATATAGGGTGTGCTTCGCCGCATACCATTATATAAGATCACAGGAAAACGATTTTGCACAACTTTCCTCAAAAATATGAAGTCATGTTTGGCTTGTTCTGGCTAATATTATCTTACCCCAATTGCAGACAACCTTTCACATATATCTTTGATGGTAACCCACCATGACCTTATTTCCTTGATGTCGACGTGGAAAACAAGTTGTTGATATTGAAAGCGATTGGACATTTGTGCATTGTGAAACATCATGCACAAATAGTGCCCAAATAAGCAATTTAACAAATCTGGATGTCTGAAAAAGACCATAAACATCTGAATATCATTTGTTTTTTCACCATTACAATTCAATGTTATAACAACATATGATATTGTCAGGTAGTGTGAATCAAATATTTACGGTTGGACGTAAAAAATATGCAAGGACACTCAAACGAACATAAAAACTTCCAAAGACCAAAGACATCATGAAACTAAGTATTATATACGAGAAGATAATTATTTCCTAATTATCATGCCTGATAGACAATGAACATACAAAGAAGTCATGCAATTACCTATAAATAAAGATTTACTATAAATAATTAAAAAATACTAGTAGCAAAACAAACAAAAAATTTTAGTTCTTGCAAAGAATAACACAACAAGATAAAATAATCTCATAACGAACAACTGCAAATCGCATGCCAAATTCAGACAACCCTACTCCCATATTTGGATAAAGGCAACCTTACAGAAGCAAGAGAAACCAATGCACAAAGGAAACCTCTGACAACAGTACCATGCATCCATCTCTTGCAATTGTTATCGACAATTTGAGCTTGGAGACCAAATCCAGGAATAGTCGCTTACATAAACGAAGCAACCAACTGTCGAATCAACCATTTAAAATATGGACTATACTAGAAGCATATTACTACTCCATCATGCCTACTAGTTGCGTACCAAAAATCCCATGTTTTCATACCACACAATTCAACATATGTGGTACGATGTATGCAGAATAAACACTCATCAGATCATACAGCTATCAACTACTACCTCAATAAAACAGATGGCCGAAAGTGAACCTCACATTGCAACAAGAACCTGCTTCTTGAAAATATGTGTATAGGAAGTAACAAACGATGATTAGGAGACCCATATGCTTTATCAAACGCTGACAAACATTAAGTTACTCGTAATAGGACAAATATACCGCTAGGTATCCTCACCGACTCACTTGTGACAGACAAGTGTGTGCTCTATGAACCATTTTCTTATGAAAGAGAAACTTGCCTGCACTTTTCACATAGACATGAATGTTGTAAACAAAGATGTCACAGCCACAAACCTTTCCCTCCATAACATAGATACAATAATTACTTGTTCCAAAATCTATTCCGGTAACCTCATTTCCAGTTGGCTTTCCACCGAGGAACTTCAAAAGTACACAATAGTGTTACACATGCACGCATATTGTATCTCCAGCAAATCTCATATACATGAAAATAAGATGGTTACCTGAAAGTTCTAGCAAAACCACCCCATCTGGAGCACACATTCACAACTTCTGTTGATTGGGCTTTAGCAGCCAGCTGAAACATGAACAAGTAATAGTCAAAAGACCGCAGGGGGAAATGTAATAACATGAATCATCACTTCATTGATGATATTAACCCGTACAACATCTTTGGTGATTCCCATGGGCAACAATGTGGGTCATTTTCCAAACATAGGAAAAACGTGTATCATTCATAGACCACTGCCCAAAATCCCTTGTTAGTGCATACAACAATGGGCATGCACAGAATTGTGCACTTACCATCATGCATGTTCTCCGTTTACCCCACCCATGGGCATGAAAAATTGTTCCACCATCCACATCGTTTGCTAATCTAAAAAATACAATATGATGGCAGTACAAACGAAAGGCGGCACATACATGCTTGTACAAAGAAAACAAAATCACACACACCTCTACGGTAGTGCAGAACCAAAATTCTACTGGCTAGCAGAAAATACTTTTTTAAGGCTTGCTACTACTAGGAGATGGGACATCGAAATGGAAACATGCACTCATGTTGCATGAGATCAGGAACTAGCCAAGGAAGGAAAAACTGATAGCAGCACATTCGACCTTGGCGGGTGCCGCGGTAGCTAGTGGCTGATGTGCGTTGTAGGACCCTGAGATAGTGCTTTTATCGAGGAGTGGCGACCAAACAAATGCTTCAGTGCTATTCATGCGAGGCTCCTGCCTACTATGTTCCTGCTCTACATCGGTGTAGGTCAGCATTGGGGGCTAGGCTTTGCATAATAAAATTGCTCCAGCCTTGGGTGGCCCACGCCCCATTGAGCCTTTCTAAAGCTCCACCCGTGCTAACTAGTCCAAAATTACCTGGACTAGAAACATAGGTAGCGCTTCGCCAGATCACAGGAATAAGATTTTGAACAACTTTCCACAAAAATGTCATTTTTGGGTTGTTCAGGCTAATATTATCTTAACCCAATTGCAGTTAGCGTTAGACATCTATCTTCGAAACTAACCCACCAAGACCTTATTTCCTTGATGTTGATATTGAAAGCGAGATGTCGATATTGAAAGTTATTGGACATTTATTCATTGCGATACACCAACCACAAACAGTGCCCAAGTAAGTAATTTAACAAATCTAGATGCTTGAAAAAGACCATAAACATCTAAATTTCATTTATTTTTTTCACCTTTTGAATTCAATGTTATAAAAACTTAAGAAACTTCCAAGCAGTGTGCATCAAACATTTACGATTGGACATAACAAATGTGCAAGGAAAACCAAACAAAAATAAAAAGATCCAGAGACCAACCAAATCCTGAAACTATTATAAAATGAACATAAAAAGAAGTCATGCAAATTCCTATAAAAAGTATTATATATGAGAAGACAATTATTTCCTACTTATCATGGCAGATATAAAATGAACATGAAAAGAAGTCATGCAAATTCCTATAAATAAAGATTTACCGTCTAGAATTATAAAAAATTACTAGTAACAAAATCTGGAGCGCACATTCGCAGCTTCTGTTCTGCAAGGATATATCTAAGGGATTTCCCATGACCCCGTATCACTTAAGCCAATATTTTTCAGTTAATTTATTCATGTAAGATGCTTGAAGAGGCATAAAATCAGTTTATGTACTCCACCGTGCTGTAAAACTATCACGAATTGCATGAGGGACTAACACCGGGTGTCTGGCTACAAAAGAATGAATCAACACAAAACTGAAAAACATTTCATTATTGACCTTGTACAACCGCATTGAAGTTTGACAGGCCATATAGGAGATGCTGACAAATGTGCAACTAAAAATGTTTAAATCTAATAGTAGTATAGTTAAAAGTTTTGCCATCATTAACATATTTTGATACATCTTTACCATTCATTGGCTTGGTGAAGCAGTATAAATCCTTCAAACATTTAGCATTAAAATATTCTTCAAAGTATTACATGGAAAGGAGGTTTAGATCTCTGTCCACAAAATGTGGTAAAGCAAAAAAAATTGAAACAAACATCACATGTTTCATATTATACATCTATTAAATATAGGAGAGGGTCGTAAAGAAATACAATACTCACCTGCATCTTCTCATGCCTTGCATCAATATATGCACATATGGAAGGCGCAAATAACAAAAGAATTGCTAGTAAACTAAAATGAATCGTTGGTATGTGTGAAGAAATTTGTATGCTCTGCAGTAGTTTGATATGATAAAAACCAGTTGGGGGAAGATCAAATAAATTTCTTACCCAGCGAAGTTAAGGCTGCCATACAAATCTGAATAGTTCCATAGGTTGTCTCTCCATATTATATGTTTCAGAAAGGAACATGACACATGATTTTGCAAAAATGACTACTGATTCAGTGCCACATAACAACAAAGGGGATATTAGTAGTCATTTGAATATGCAGACTGATGAAAATTATGCACATGATATACTTAGTACTTATCTCATCAAGCTGCAACTGGTTTAGCAAAGACGACTCAAAACCCAAAATCACGAAATGGATGTTCTCTTGGTTAGTACACGGAACTGCTAATAATCTTTGTTGCCTTACCACATAGCAATCAAGCAAAGGGGCATGGAGCACCTCAGAACAAAAGGAACCTACTACCTACAGAACAGAGGAATGCTTCTTCTTGTAACCCGGACCATCGAACTAACTACTTCACTCAGCTGCGAACTATGCAATTCCCACCAAAGGAAGGCTACCCTACTACTTAACTCTCTCCACATACTACATAAAGACCAAGAAAATCAACCTGAACAACAAGTTGTAGAACGATACAGACAAGACAAAAGAATCTCAATTTTTTTGTTCTTTTTGAGGATTAACAAACCGGAGAAGAGTGCACATAAGGAGACCCCTCTGCCATTCACCACCAACGAAGCAGTCAACGTACAATACAAATTGACAGTTGAGGTAATGTCAGCAGTTAAAACATACCATAGTAAAATCATTGAACACCCCAGAATCGCTTGGGCACGTAGGTGCCTCGGGAGGGAGGGTAGCATAGCAGGTTTTATAGGAGAAAACATCCACATCTTGAGTATTGAGTCCAGACCAAGTAACAATCATCTAAAAAACAACAAACAACAGAACGTTGAATCAGCCATTTAAACAAAAAAAAGACTGCATAGGAATCATAGTTGTGATCCATAATGCCTACAAGTTCCCTCCAAACAATGTCTTACTCAAGTTAAGCAGAAAGATAATGATATGATTGAACAAACAAACTTTCTTTCAGGATATCAGCAAAGAGACAAAAAAACAATCTAGATCCCAAAATCAATTTCTCACCAAATAGAATTTAGAAAAAGAGCAAATAGAACTTCCTAGATGCCTATTTAGAGGGAATTCTATAGTAGTGACATGACGACGGTATAAGATCAATATGGCTAACTAGGAAAATGGTAAGATAACCTTGACCGCGAAATGTTCATCAAACAGACACAATAGCGAGGCATGTGACAATAGGGTAGCATTTTTACCAATGAAAGGATGCAACGATAGATGATGCATACATAATTTTTCACTAACCCTTGCTCGCATTGGCTTGTCTGAATCTTGTGAAACAAGCACACGTCAACTAGACTGGCCCATCATCCTCGACAGGAACATGTATCCACCAATATGTGGTAACAGTCGAGATTTTGCTGCTGTCAGAAGACTTTCTTCCCGCATCTCTCCTCGACATCCATAAGAACTATCCGCATCATCGCATCAGGAAAAAAACGCATCAGTTCGAGTAGCGCCATGCACAAACAAGGAAAGTTAGATCAAGAAAGGGCGTGTAGCTCTTACATACAGAGGCGAACCAAACTGATAAGGCTAAAATTAGGAACAAGTGTTAGGTGGCCGCCAAAGGCATGGCCGGGGTGCAGAAGATAGGGGCAACGGACATGCTCCGCCGGGCATGAACATGGCATGGCAGACCAGTCCTGCTTCGCACCCACCCGCTCACTCGACGACGGATTGTCTCCCAGTGAGATGCTAGCCGGGCACTACTTCATCGGCTTGGCACAACGTTGGTTTGACGGCCGCTCGATGTGCATGTTGTAGATGAAGCGATACGCTGGATGGAGGAGAAGGGATGCGCACATTGTGGTGTGGGGTGGGTCAGATCGAGAGCGCAAGGGGCGATCTTTTATAGAGAGATCGCGTGTGGCTAGGCCATCAATGAGCGAGCAGAGAATGTGGAGAGACGTCGGATGGGGCAGCGATCCGCGTGAGGCATAGGAGAGGAGTCGAGGGCCGATGGATCGCGGCGGGTTGGCGCGGATTTTGCGGCAAGAACGGGAGAAACGAAGGAGGAGGCAGCGCAACGCGTGCATGCATACAGGGATTAAACGAGGAAAGCGTTGGTTTATGGTGGAATTGAAGCACCGCCTAGTTTGTAGGTGGAAAGCAGCGTAATTAATGAAGCCTCTGCGACAAGATTGATTCATCCAGCTAGAAGCACAACGGGTCAGACTAGGGATTGATTCCCACGCGTTTAATGCCTTTGCATGCATGCGCCTGGCGTTGATTTCCCTCTCTCTCTCTACGATTTGGTAAGTTCCTTTTTTACCGTGTTTGTTACGTTTCCTAGTAAGTGCTTGCAAGGTAGTTTCATACGTGGGATTTGTACACTAATTATGAGTTAATTTCCTTTGAGTCACCACATATTTGTTGCTAAGCTACTGAAAAAATGGATCAGCCATGCACTAAATACATAGGTATGGTACATTAGAAAAAGGAATAAGGGTTAGAGAAAATGAGCGCTTGTATGCGAAAGTTCTATGTATATACTCATGTTGCAGAATGGTAAAAAACAAATTAAATTGGATAGCACGAATGAGTAATGGAGGAGGAGGTGTCGCGAGCAATGGGATTAAATGGCGAAAGCGTTGATTTAGGAGAGACTCAAAGGATCGCCTCGATTTCGAGATGAAATTAAAGGAGTCTCTGCAACCAAACCATAATTCAAGGTGATTGAGTCTCGGGTATACATCCGACTAAATCCTTGCCACACGATGGATGCCTTTTGCATGGGGAGTTGATCACGATTTGTTGAGTTTCCCTATTTATATTTGACAATATTTGTTATGTTTCCTCAAATAACTACAGATAGTTCCATGCGTGGGATTTTTACACTAACTATAATTTATTTCCTAATTACTATTGTGAATCGCATCAGATCTGTTACTAAGATACTGAAAAAATCGATCAACCTTGCACTAAATAGAAAGACACGTATCAGAGAAGGTTGCTAGATATACATGATGGTAATCGGGGATTTCCCCGATGAACCGCTGGTGTTAATTATGTTTAACAATATACTTCTATATGACTACACTCAGAATATTTTTTTTTTGACGAGGGTACTACTCACAGATTCAAGGGTGTGCTCAAAATCAGAAACCTGTGAGTGGTGTCCTAGTCTCCTAGATGATGGAAACAACCCAGCCTAGTATACACGTTATAGAGCAAACATAGAAAGAAAATTGGCTCCAGGAGCACAAGGCCACAAGAAGGTGCTTGGGTGATTTTACTTTCACACAGGAGCACACACCTTTTTATTTTTATTTTTATTTTGGAGCAACCAATTTCATATAGATAAATCATATGGTCTGACTACATACTGAAACCGGAAAGATAATAACCACGAAGCAACGATCAACATCCACCATAGGTACGATGACCAACCAGCTCACAAACACTAAACATAACAAGATTCAGGACCGAGACCAGGCGCGGCTCGAAACCCTCAAATGAAAATAAATCGACTCGACAACAAACCAAAGAAACCAAGCTAAAAGGCACAGGAAGAAGCGCATACATACATACATGCATACATACATACATACATATATGTGAGCATTTGAATTTCCGCAATCTTTGCATGCTGATGAACATTCTACTGTGCCATGCCAGCAGGAAAATCAATCTCAGGCGCCGTCGCAAATCCATCAAAATGAAAGAGATTTGGTACATATAAATCATCACTAGCCCGTGTTGAATCAAATCAAAGGCACCTAATCCATATACAAATAAGTATCAGCTACAACCAAACCAAACACTACAGGTTTGTACATATATGATCATCTTTACCAGAAGATGATTCCCTCACTAACAGGTTAAAATAACTCCCACCACATTACACTACCCAAAAAAGGGGCAAAACGCCCAGCTCCAGTGCTTAGAGAAACCGACCAACTCAAGGGCTTTGACCTGTCTTCGACGATTGGTAGTGAGCGCCTCAAAAACTTGTTCTGTCTCGGCCGAGGGCTCAATAGGATCCTTCGTTGCTGCAGTAGAAACATGACACAGAACATGGTTCACTATGTCGCTTTATGGTTCATTCCTGCTAGTCCATAATCCCCAAATGACAAGTGCTCCCTAGAATCATATTTCAGCTAAGAAACTAGTCTTAAACATAACCAGGTATCCAGTACCAAAACTAACAAAAAAAACAAAGAAAAGTGGAGCAACAAGATACTGGAAAAGAAAATTCATTCTGGTGGCCAACGGTCTAATTAACCAGCACAGGAATCAATGCCAATGACAAGATAATCACAATCAATATTGTGGCAGCCAGAAGACGAACACACAAACACAGGACTCGCCTGGACTGAGGAAGAGGTGGCCACCACTGTCGCGGTTGCCACACATAACAGCTACTCCCTCCGTTTCTAAATATAAGCCCTTTTAGGGATTTCAACATGAGTGTAGATTCACTTATATTTAGGAACGGAGGGAGTAGAACACTAGCACCTGCACTGCACATACGTGTACTAACTATCAACACATTGATCTTGAACAAAATAGAGATTATTGCATGGTTTTAACTTAAGAGAAGACTGACTTTATTTCATGTAATCATGTATATCCACATGACACCCCACAAGCCAACGCCTACACAGCATGGTGTCTGGGGAGGAGACCAAGCAGTTACCTGATCCACCGTCGAAGGAGAGGTGGTTGCAGCAGACTGAACTCACTGCCAGGGAGAGAACAGCTGCCAGGTGCTCATTGACAAGTCTTGCACTCACAAGTATATGTCAGCAATAGAAGGTGCAAGGGTTGATGCTGTGACGCACAATCAACTATGCAATTACCTGCAACAAAAAGAACAGGTCTTGCTCACTAGATCATCCAGCAAGACGATGAGGCAGGAAACACGCAGCCAAATCATCAATCCGTGTTACTTATATGCTAACGCATCAGTACTTTCCAAAGTTAAAGGATCATTTAATAAAATATATCTCATTAGATCACTACTTTATAATGGTATAAAAACAAGAAAAACATTGCGTTCACATTTCGCCCAGCAAGGCAACTAGAAACACAAACTACATCATATAGTTTGCTCCATAATAGGGAAAGGCGCCATTTTGATTAGTTGGATGGCTCAGTTTTCATATTTTGAATCCGACTATCAGTGGCACTTGGAAATAATAATCCACCCAGCAAGCTCATAGGGGAAGAAAATGCATCTTTTGAAGGCACCAGATCAGTGCAACAAGAGAGATTTATCCATGTACATCAGCAAGTTCGTTGCTAATGTGAGAACTTACAAAACAAGAAATCGCTAGGGTTAAACCTAAGGTTCATATAGGGTGTCCAGCACAGAATCATGGTATACTCTTACGGATCTGCACGCATAAGAGACCTAGGGATCGAACTATGATATCACTGCTGTAAAACGATGGCACAAATTATTATACCAGAAGCCCGAGAGGCACAAACGTTGGCATCACAACCCACCATGAGATACCAAAACACTAAGCTTGTCATGGCGCAATGGCCATAGGCACACAAGTGCATGAGATAAAGTAGAGCGGAGAGGACTGGAGGGGTTTACCCACGTGAGAGAGGAACAGAGGTTTGTATGGCCAGTACACTTTTGCCTTGATTTCCTTGAGGCTCTCTGAATTTGTGCTGCTTGCACAACATGATCTTGGAGTGAATCCGTCCTTTGGCTTGAAACGCCTACATGAAGAACACATTCAGGGTTAAAAACAATTTACCGCTTGCAACCTACTACAAAGTGCAATCTGCTCACTCAACACTACAAAGATTGACAAGAGAATAGTTGGAGGCTTGGTCCACACAAACTAAGCCCTAGGAAATGAAGGCGTACAGGTGGACAAACATCTCAAAAGAGAACACAGAATGATCACCAACTATTGCTATCAAGGATCAAGAAGATCCCTAACCAGGAATTTCAAACAAAACAAGGCAACACTATGACATTTCTCTAACCTACAAAACTAAAGCCTTCTTAATCAAAATGTCGACATAACTCACACATGAATCTCGATATTTTTGTGTCCATGTTCTAAACCCAGATAATCGCGATCAGATTCATTCCAAATCTATGATAAGATGTATGGAATCTCAAATGGAGTGTCGACGTCAATAAACTACAAACAAAAATTAAGGAACACTCGATGATTAACTTCCAAGAGTATCACCTAGTCAACTAATCAAGATCAAAGTAATTCTGACATAATAAAGAGGACACAAATTATACCTTACATGACAAGCTGCTGTCATGATCTTCTTGCAATTGATTTCTTGTGTGAAATGGAAACATCATAACTTTGTTCCAACAGACTAAAGAGTAGAGTGCTCTCAAATGTCCTGAAGATACGAAAAAGAATTAGCTACAGTATCCAGTAAGACAACCAGCAAGCTAGGCAGACAAAAAAACATCACACCCCGCATATCTGCAAGATAATTACCATGTGCAAAAGGGTCTAAGACAATCGGTTGATTTTGACTTGATTTCCTCGTGTCTCTCTGAATTTGTATTGCTTGTAGAGTATGCCCTCGGAGTGAAGTCCTTCGGCTTGAAAGCATGGAAAGTGCTGCAGCCTAAAGATGGTAAGGTTAAAGTTGGCGGTCGCAGTCACTCGATACTAGAAAGATTGAAAGAGCTTACTTACCCATTTGCAACATAGACCAACGAGGATGCCTTGTTGTACTGTATGGCCATTATGGGCATGGTTGGGTCATTGCTGCACAGAAGATCATAACTATTAGATAACATTTGGAACGTGACTAGCTAAAGAAAAATAAGCAAGCAAAAGAACCATTGCTGTGTTTTTAAAGGCAGCAACACTAACATGTCCATTATGCTCACTTAACGAAGGATTGACTGATGTTTTCGAAAACGGAAGGCTGTGATGAAGTACACCGCCACTTACCGTTGGCTGGGTAGCCCAATCTTGTGTCTGAAGGCCAAAAAACAATGCATCTTTTAGTTCAACCTTGAATTTACATACATATATATAATGAACAAAAGAAGAGCAAACGGTAAGCCACGGTTCAAAACAGAGTAGCTCCGAATAATCATTTCTCGTAGTTTCCGTTGTTAGTTTTCATTCAGTCTCATAAATGGTGGTTATTTTTATTTCCATGCTTCACGAGAAAAAACACTCCACGATCATCCCAACACGAGCAACAACATAGAGACTAGTACTGAAGAAAGGGTAGGGAGCTAGAACAATAGAACACCTTCTATCTTTGTCAATTAGCATTCCTACTGGATAAAAGAAAAGAATGATATATTTCAGATTCCGACACAGGCATAATAAAAAAAGGCTCGGCCATTAATGGTACCAACGGCTGGGCATTAACAAACTTACCACTTTTTTTAAAAGTTGTGCATTATTTGGAACTCGTAGATGAAACCACAATTTGCAGTGTCACAGAGAATTGGTTTATCTGCTATAACAACTTATGGCTTTAGGATTTTTACACAATTCAAGTGCCCAGTATTTATGTTTTGAACCATTAAATCTTTTGTAGGAGCCTTTGCTGGTAGAGTTGAGGAACATGAATGAAGCTAAGTTATAAGGTAAAGAACACAATCCATCATGTCCAGTTAAACTGACAACCAAATGGAATCAGATGAACATGAACATGCAGGTGACCAGAAGCACATCACAATATCAAGCCATTGGTTTCATGTCTGGTACAAAGGCCATGAACCCAAAGTTGGAGAATTGCGGGAGGAGAAGAGCATTCTTACCACCATGTGCCCGTCTTTGTCGGCGGGAACATCCAAGGGCAGCGATGGCTTCTCAGACTAGTCTAAGGCATCATTCTCCTTGGCGTCCATGAGCTGTACCTGCACGTGCAACCTTGGTTGAATTCCACCACTGTTTAGTCAGACGAGAAGTGCACCATAGCTAAATACACACTAGAGTCTTACCTTGTTTAAGCCATGGACGTTGTGGAACAGATGAAGAGGAGGATGGCCACGGCGGAGACAAGGGTGGCAGCCGAACACCCCAATCTACTAGTGACGCAGAGTTGTCGATGACATGAAAAACTCTAACATCCTGTTCAGTCTGTCAGGGCAATCAAAATAGTACACACGTAAGCAAAACTAGGTTTGGATAAATGCACAAGCAAGAACAATATATGTTCTTATTAGAGAAGAACTAGACCACAATAAAACAGTCATTCATGATCTGCAACTATGCAAAAGTAAACACAGGATAAAATCTAAGCTACAATAGAAAATGGGGAGCATCCAACATCAATGACCATATGGAATGAGCCATTTGACCATCTTTGGCGTATTGTGATTGTGATTGACTAGTTAAGCATATTTAGCATCACAGCAACCTAAAGCCTACCTATGAAACACACTGATAGCCAGGACAAGAATATGAGCTACAACAACATTAGAATCTGGTTCCTTGAATTTCACGAAATCGTCCCACTGTTCTCTTTGGTTCTCCATTGTTCCCTTGAATTCTGGAGTCTTCTTTCCTGCTTTGACGTAGTTATTCCATACAGTTTTCTTGTGGTTGTTGAATGCAATTGCCATCTTCCTAAGAGCAGCGTCCTTGACTTTCTCCACATCTGCAGCTATGAAATGATCTGGTAGAATGAAATGTTCCATGATATCTTCCCAAAGAGCTTTTTTTGCTCTGTCGTTGACAAAAGTAAGATCTGGACGGGGCTTTGACGGCTCTTTCCATTCTTGAAGGGAGATCGGGAGTTTGTCCTTCACAAGAACACCGCACTGACGAACGAACTTGTTCGCAATGTTCTTAGGCGCTATTGGTTCGCCATTAGTTTTGATGGCATCAATGTTGTACTTTACGCCGTCCTTCAACTTTTTTCCCGGGCCTCACACTCTGCCTGTAGAAGATTTGCTCGATCCGGAGGGCTGAAAGAAGAAAGATCGATTCGTTAATATATCTTCAAATCATTTGAAACATGTGATGATCACCAGATGCCTGCTTATATAAATATACCTCGCCGGTCTCTGTTTTATCAAAATCAACATTTTCTTCGCCATCATAATCATTAATTTCTTCGCCATCATAATCAAAGTCGTCGTCCATGACTTCATCAATTTGGTCCTCGCGATCGAATATCATATCATCACCCTCCCCGGTATTGTTCAGATATTGGGAGCCATCATCTTCTTCATTTCGACCATCTGGCGCGCGAGGGGAGCGTATGATCTCGAACAGGGCCTCTTCTCCCTCTCTGCCGGTATTGTCCTCCATGGCTTTTATTTAACAAATCCAGAAGAAATATAAAACAATTTAGTATTCAAATTACAATATGAATGCATGCAATCAATAAGAGGAAATCCTGAATCATAGTACATAATATGCATCGTCTTGAATAATATATAATCTCGAATACATCATCTCGAATATTATATATCGAATACATCACTAGCTAGCTAGCTAAAAAAGATCGAATACTACATAATAATCTAGGCCACTCGCGGTTCCTGAGGCGCGGGCGGTGGACACCCAAAGAGATGGAACCATCACAGGATCATAGCTCCGGTCATCTCCCCAAAGACTCTGCCAGGTATTGGAGAACCTGACGTCCATAGCAGCCATTTAGCGACGGACGTCCCTGACACGGCGATGCACCAGCTCCGGCGGGGCCGGCTCCCTCCGCACCGAAAGTGTCCCACGGGAATGCCACCAAAGGAGCTCAAGGTCGACGACGGGACCCGGGTTCCTCACCAAGCGGTGAGCCTCTGAAGGTAGCACCTCCCAGTGCTAGCCCGGCGGAGCCCAGTCCTGGACATGGTTCCTCTGAAGCAGGACGTCGTCGCGAACGGGTGGACGGCGAGGATGCGGGCCGAGCATCGTCGAGAACAAATATTATACGCCGCAAAAGTAACATTTTTTAAATGATTGATTTGTGATTTCTTATATGCAAATTCTAAATTTGTATAACTAAAATTATAAGAAACTAAAAACTATCATTTCTATAACATTTCTATAATAATTAGAAATTACTTTAATTCATCTAGCTAAAACTAACATTTCTAAAATTTCAGACATGTCTATAACATTTCTATAACATTTCTAACATTTCTATATACTATTTGACATTAATATAATCTAATTAATTAATTCATCTCAAACTTTGTATGAAAAACAGAAAAAAACGAAAAAACTAAAAGTAAAAATAGAAAAATTGTGTGTGTGTGCGTGTGTGTAGTGTGAGTGTGTGTGTGCGCGTGTAGAGTGTGTGTGTGCACGCGCGCGGCCGGCCGTGGCGGCGGCGCAGTGGATTGGAGGGAGGAGAGGCCGGGGGAGGGGCTCACAGCGTGCGCGAGCGAGGTCGAGGTGACGGCGATGGCGAGGTCCAGGCGACGGCGACGACGAGGCGAGGTCGATACAAGGCGAGGCGACGGCGAGGCGAGGGGACGGCGACGGGGACGGTGATGGCGCGGGACGGGGCAACGACACGACGGGGACGGCGACGACGGGGACGGCGATGGCGCGGGATGGGGGCGGCGACGGTGCGGGACGGGGGCGGCGACGGCGCGGGACGGGGCGGCGGCAGAGAGAAGTGGGAGATGAGAAACTGATTTTTTTTTTCAATTTTTTTATATAGGTGGCACCTTTACTACCGGTTGTAGCCACTAACCGGTACTAAAGGCATGTTTTGGCCAGGCGAAGCGGGAAGTGCACCCCTTTAGTATCGGGTGGTGGCTACAGCCGGTACTAAAGCCCTCCCCCCTTTTTTAGTACCGGTTGTAGCCATGACCCGGTACTTAAGGGGGTGCGCTGGCGCAGGTACGGTGCAGGCAAGTTTAGTCCCACCTCGCTAGTTGTGAGGCGCCTGCACCTGTTTAAAAGCCCCGGCGCGGCTGCTCTATCGAACTGCTCTCTATAGCAGGCTTCTGGGCCTAACTTTGCCTCTTTGCCCTGTGGGCCTACTGGGCCCTGCGGGCCTGCATCCTGGCCCAACTACAGGTTGGGTTACTAGTCGTATGCAGGCCGCTGTGGCCTAGTAGGTGGGCTTTTTTTATTTAGTTTTTGTTTCAATAAAAAATTAGTTTTTTATTTCTACTTTATTTATTTTCATTATTTATTTCTGAATATTTTTTCTTTAGGTACAAAAAGTGACAAACTTTCTGTTAGTGTGAGAAGTTTACAAATTTGAATAGTTTAAAAAAATTATTTAGTTTTTGTCTCAACAAAAATTTAGTTGTTTTTTCTTTTCTATTTTATTTATTTCTGAATATTTTTTCTATAGTTACAAAAAATTACAAACTTTTTATTAGTGCCAGTACTTTTCAAATTTGAATAGTTTAAATTTGAATTATTTGACGAACTAATTTGTAGAAGAAGTGCATCCAGTTTTTGCACATAAAATTTCTTCGCGTTTCAAATACCAAAACACATAAGTACCCTAACTATTACAAAGATTCCCTCCGGTTTGTTCGAGGCAGCTCTTTCCAGATATATAAGTCCGGAAAGTCACTACAGAAGAAAGTGATGACAGTGAAGCCTATCACATCCCAGACTGGGATCTTTGGATGTGAAACTTTTTCTTCGCGTGTGTCCCTTTGCGCCGTAACCATGGACAATCTTCATCATTTAATTGGATGCTCGGATCAATATTCACTCTGAATGAAGCAATTTCATCAAACTTTTCATAATCTTCTGACATGTCTGTCTTGTCATCCACTCCCACGATGTTTTTTTCCGTGAAAGAACTATGTGGCGCTTTGGCTCATCGTATGATGCATTCGCTTCCTTATCTTTTCTTTCTCTCGGCCTAGTAGACATGTCTTTCACATAGAAAACCTGCGCCACATCATTGGCTAGGACGAATGGTTCGTCTGCATATGCAAGATTGTTGAGATCAACTGTTGTCATTCCGTACTGCGGGTCTTCCGTTACCCCGCCTCGTGTCATATTGACCCATTTGCACTAAAACAAAGGGACCTTCAAACCACCTCCATAGTTAAGTTCCCATATGTCCTCTATGTAACCATAATAAGTTTCCTTTCCTGTCTTGGTTGTTGCATCAAAGCGTGCACCATTGTTCTTGTTGGTGCTCTTCTTATCTTGAACGATCGTGTAAAATGTATTCCCATTTATCTCGTACCCTTTGAAAGTCATTATTTTCAAAGATGGTAACTAGGACAGCAAGTACAAGTCATCTTCAATATCGCCATCATGCAAGGCACGTTGCTGCAACCAACCGGCGAAAGTCCTCGTTTGTTCACGTGTAATCCAGTCGTCAGACTGCTCCGGGTGTTTGTAGTGTAAAAAATTCTTGTGTTCCTCCATATACGGAGCCACCAAGGCGGAATTCTGTAGAACTGTGTAGTGTGCTTCAGTGAGAGAATGCCCGTCCATACATATTATTTGATCCCCTCCTAGCGTGCCTTTTCCATCCAGTCTGCCGTTATGCCACGATTCAGGAACACCAATCGGCTTAAGGTTGGGAATAGAGTCAATACAAAACTCAATGACCTCCTCATTTTGATGGCCCTTCGAGATGCTTCCTTCTGGCCTAGCACGGCTATAAACATATTTCTTCAAGAATCTCATGAACCTCTTAAAGGGGAACATATTGTGTAGAAATACAGGAACCAAATCGTTAATCTCTTCGCAAAGGTGAACTAGGATGTGCGTCATGATGTTGAAGAAGGATGGTGGGAACACCAATTCAAAACTGACAAGAAATTGCACCAAATCATTCTGCAACCTTGGTATGATTTCGAGATCGATTACCTTCTGAGAGATTCCATTGAGGAATGCACATAGCTTCACAATGGCTAATCGAACATTTTCCGGTAGAAGCCCCCTCAATGCAACGGGAAGTAGTTGCGTCATAATCACGTGGCAGTCATGAGACTTTAGGTTCTGGACTTTTTCTCTGCCATATTTATTATTCCCTTTATATTCGACGAGAAGCCAGACGGTACCTTCATACCGAGCAGGCATTCAAAAAAGATTTCCTTCTCTTCTTTGGTAAGAGCATAGCTGGCATGACCCTGATGTATGTTGTCTTTTCCGTGCATACGTTGTTGGTCCTCCCATGCCTCCGGTGTATCTTTTGTCTTCCCATACACGCCCAAGAAGCCAAGCAGGGTCATGCAAAGTTTCTTTGTCACGTGCATTATGTCGATTGCGGAGCGGACCTCTAGGTCTTTCCAATAAGGCAGATCCCAAAATATAGATTTCTTCTTCCAGATGGGTGCGCGTCCTTAAGCGTCCTACGGAACAGGTTGTTTGCCAGGACCCGTTCCAAAGATTACCTTCTTATCCTTGACCCTATCATGTACATCAACACCAGTACGGTGGTGAGGCTTCGTCCGGTGATCCGCCTCACCTTTGAAATGCTTGCCTTTCTTTCTTACGGGGTGCCTGCTCGAAAGAAATCGACGATGTCCCAGGTACACATTCTTTCTACAACTATCCAAATATATACTGTCGGTATCATCCAAACAGTGCGTGCATCCGCGGTATCCCTTGTTTGTCTATCCTGAAAGGTTACTGAGAGCAGGTCAATCATTGATGGTCACGAACAGCAATGCCTTTAGGTCAAATTATTCCTGTTTGTGCACATCCCACGCACGTACACCTTTTCCATTCCACAGTTGTAATAGTTCTTCAACTAATGGTCTTAGGTACACATCAATGTCGTTGCCGGGTTTCTTAGGGCCTTGGATGAGCACTCACATCATAATGATCTTCCGCTTCATGCACAACCAAGGAGGAAGGTTATACAAACATAGAGTCACAGGCCATGTGCTATGGTTGCTGCTCTGCTCCCCAAAAAGATTAATGCCATATGCGCTTAGACCAAATCATACGTTCCTTGGGTCACCTGCAAACTCCTCCATGTACTTTCTCTCGATTTTTCTCCACTGCGACCCATCAGCGGGTACTCTCAACTTTCTGCCTTTCTTACGGTCTTCTCCGTGCCATCGCATCGCCTTGGCATGCTCTTTGTTCTAGAACAAACGTTTCAACCGTGGTATTATAGGAGCATACCACATCACCTTTGCAGGAATCTTTTTCCTGGGGCGCTCGCCCTCGACATCACCAGGGTCATCGCGGCTGATCTTATAGCGCAATACACCACATACGGGACACACGTTCAAATCCTCGTACTCACCGCGGTAGATGATGCAGTCATTAGGGCATGCATGTATCTTATGCACCTCTAACCCTAGAGTGCAGACAACCTTCTTTGCTTCGTACGTACTCTCGGGCAATTCGTTGTCCTTTGCAAGCATATTCTTTATCATTACCAGCAACTTTGCAAATTCCTTGTTAGATACACCATTCTCTGCCTTCCATTGCAACAATTCCAGTGTGGTGCCCAGCTTCTTGTCACCTTCGCAATTCAGGTACAACAATTTCTTGTGATCCTCTATCATGCGCTGCAACTTCTTCTTCTCCTTTTCACTTGCGCAGTTTCTGTTTGCATCGGCAATGGCCCGACCTAGATCATCAGCGGTCTCATCTGATGCCTCTTCTTTAGCTTCTTCCCGCATGGCCGGCTCAGCTTCTTCCCCCATTGTTGTATCATCGTATTCAGGGAACCCATGGCCAGGATAGCTATCGTCGTCCTCTTCTTCTTCATTGTCTTCCATCATAACCCCTCTTTCTCCGTGCTTGGTCCAAACATTATAGTGGGGCATGAAACCGGACTCAAACAGGTGGACGTGAATGGTTCTTGAGTTAGAGTAATTGTGATCATTCTTACAGCCAGCACATGGACAAGGCATAAAACCATCCGCCCGCTTATTTTCCTGAGCCACAATCAGAAAAGTATGAACGCCATCAACAAACTGGGGAGAGCATCAGTCATCGTACATCCATTGCCAGCGCATCTTCATTACACACCACTGAATAGACCAAATTAATACAAGTTCATACATAAAGTTCATACAACACTTAAATGCAACATACAAATAACTCTCTAGCTAAAGCATTTAAATGCAGCAACAAATGCGATCAAGATCGCAACTAAGGTAACATTTGATCCAACAGCATAATGATACCAAGCCACACTATTAATGACATATTGTCTAATCTTTCTAATCTTCAACCGCATTTTCTCCATCTTGATCTTGTGATCATCGACGGCAACGGCAACATCCAACTCCAATTCCATCTTCTCCCCCTCAATTCTTTTCAATTTTTCTTTCAAATACTCGTTTTCTCTTTCATCTAAATTTAACCTCTCGACAATAGGGTCGGTTGGAATTTCCGGTTCACATACCTCCTAGATAAAAATATCTATGTCAACTTGATGGGCACAATTTGTCATAAACACAAAATACAACAAATAGTTTTAAAAGAGAATATACCACATCTGAATCATAACACGGACGAGGGCCAACGGGGACGGATATCAAAACCATGGCACGATGTATAACAAACAACGTACGGGTAAGATAATTATACAAGTAACTATATATCTAAATCACATAAACATGATTTTTTATATAAAAAAGATAAGAACAAGAGGCTCACCACAAGGTGGTGCCGGCGACGGGTCGGTGCGGACGATCGGCGATGGTTACGACCGAGACGGGAAGGCACTAAGTAAACCACACCTACATATGCAAACTAAGACTTATTTTAAGCTCAAATTGGATATAAATCAAGTAAATACCACATATAATTCCTCCCAAATTACTAAAACCCACAAATTAATCACTATATAAAACATTGCAAGAGCTAATCTAGCAATGAGAGATGAAAAGACAAAGTTGCTAACCTTTGTGATCACTTGAATTGATGGGGGCCTTCAAATCTTGACAAAATTTGGGAAAAATCTGTGATGAGCTCGAGGGGAGAAGAGAGGAAGAACGGAGATGACGAGAGGGGAAAGGGGGAAAAACAGAGCGAGTTGGACGAAAGGTATATATGTAGGATGACATATAGTACTGGTTCGTGGCAAGAACCGGTGCTAAAGGTGCTGGACGGGCCCCAGTCTGACAACATCCTGCCAACACACCCTTTAGTACCAGTTCGTGGCACGAACCGGTGCTAAAGGTTCCACACGAACTGGCACTAAAGAGAGCGGCCCGCCTAGCCGTTGGAACCGGCACTAATGGTCACATTAGTGTCGGCTCAATTTCAAACCGGGACTAATGAGCTGCACATTAGACCCTTTTTCTACTAGTGAATGTTGGCCAAGAGAAGCATCCATGTTAGTAGGAAGAACAAATATTTTTTCTAGATCTTTGCTTTTGGAGCTATATATTTGTATATGATCTGTGAATCATTGAGATGCATTAACATGTTGATCTTATGTATGGGAATCGTACTAGTTGGTTTTGAATTTGGGCTACTAATGTGAACATATTACAATGGCAGGTCTATGAGTGTGGTGTGAACATTTCGAACGGATCGGCTCTTACTGTTGTGCACAATATGATGCTTATTTTTGTGTTCTCAGTGTTTATAAATTACTAACAGTTTGTTATTTCTGTTCGCTTAGTGTTTACAAGTTACTGATCGATCACTAGCTAGGCTAATAATGCGCTCCTGGCAGTTTTAGTTGTGACGCAAGATCCGACGTGGCAATTTTGAATAAAAAATGCCTACCTCTTAAGAAACCGACAAGCTCCTCTGAAGAAAATGCCATGCGAATATGAAGAAACTGCCAGCAAAAATGTTCGCTTGGAGAATCAGCTAATGCGATCGTACACGTACACCATCCGACCTACTCGATCCTACACGTACACTATCCGACGTACTCAATCCTACACGGGTAAATAGCAGATCACGCACGTACTACCTATTTTCCTGTTTGTAGGGCTCAATTCAAAAAACGACCTACTCAATCCTACACGAATAAATAGCGGATCGCGCACATACTACCTCCTTTCCGGTATGCAGGGCTTAATTCAAAAATCTCACCAACCTGCTTATGCATTGAATTCCGTTGACCGCGATGGCCGTCGCGTTTCCCGCAACACGCTGGTTCACCTACCTTCCGCCGGACGTGGATCCTCTAACTTTGTAATCCCTGCCATACCCAACCATTGAGTCACTAACAAGTGGACCCCATGCTCTGTGGGACCCATGTGTCAGTGACTCAAAGGTAGGCTAGGCCACGGCAGGGGATCATCGTCCCCTTCCACCTATAAGTACTGTTTCTCGACCTTCTCTGGTGGCACCATCACCCAACTCACCCTATCCTCATAGGCCCCCATCGGCCCGACGTCGCTCGCCACTTATCCTCGCTCTCGCCACGTCCACCATGCCCCCGCCCGTCCGCGATAGGCGACGCCAGAGATGGTCACCGCCGGAACTAGTGTTCGGTTTTTCACCGGAAGGGAGACGGAGGGAGGAGGCATTCTATCGGTCTTTAGATGGCAATGCGGAGTATGAGGAGTTGTTGAAGCGCGATCGCCTGGCGGAGGAGCAGCGTATCCCCAATTTGCATCGCCAGCGGGACATGGACCAGCAGCGCACCGACGCTCTGAGTCGCGAGCAGAGCTCCCGCAACTGGGCCAACTATGTGGAGGCCGGCGCCCGGCAAGTAGCCCTGGAGGCTGTCGGGCATGCACGCATTTGCGACGGCGAATTTTACTACCAGCTCATCAAGTGGGTGTTCCGCTTAGAAGCCGAAGCTTCGTTGGACCACGCCGGCATGGAAAGGGTCAGTGTGCATGAGCAACGCGCCCTATCGCACATCTGGCAAGTCCGAGGCGAGGCAGAGGATGCCGGTGCCGGCGTTTAGCGTGTACCGTAGATGGCGGCCGGCATCGTCTAGTTAGCTAAGAGTAAGTTAGTACTTGTACACTACTAGAGTATTAGTGGGAGTAGATAGTTAACTTGGCTATGATGGTTGTCAACGTGGAAGTTCAGTACTCTTTATCTGGAGCAGACCTGTTACTTTGCTCTAAATGTTGATCTTTCCGTTTGAACGTATGGAATTGGTTGTTATTTTTTAAATGGGTTGTATTTGTCCGCCACGGGTTTAGAGGCTGACTGTGGGCCTACCAGGTTGACGCGTACACAATCAGAAGATGATTATACATGAAGATGATGATAGCACGGACCCACCAAGGTCATGGCAGTACGCAAGCAAGTGCATCCTTATTTCAAGCCAATAAAAAATGGCTCCTCCTAATGGATTTCTGACATCTAGGTCCCATGCCATTGTCAACGTAGTCAATAAACAAGAGAATTGCACAACGAGCGGCTGACGCGAGAGACCCAGCACCTCGCCCAGTTATTTTTGTTTTGGATTAATTTGATAAATTCCATTCCAAATATGGTGATTCCGAGAAATGCCACTGCAATTTCCAAACTTTGAAAAATGCCATTTCATGCCATTCCCGGTGCATTTTTCGAAGTCTGAAGTGGCATCTTTTAAAGTTTGCAAATTGCAGTGGTGTTTTTCAAAGTTTGCAAAAATTGCAGAGGCATTTTTCAAAGTTTGGAAATTGCAGTGGCATTGTTATGAATCGCCATAATTGGAGTGGCATTTATCTAATTTGTTTTTGAGACGGAAGCAGGGTGTCAACTCGGTTGTGTGGGGCACTCTGGCCTGTCTAGATAGTCTTTTCTTTTATGTTTACCACAGACCAGCCCAGTAGTTTTATTTTTCTTTTTGAAAATGGCTAGCCCAGTTTTTTTTATGATTTGTCAAGTAAGTCGCTTTGTCAGGCCTGTTGTGCCGCAAATATTTTAAAACGAGGAGAGCTTCATTCGGCTGGCCGAGAAAATGACATATCAGTAATGAGAAATGGGTTGTACATTTTAAAAACACATCAAACCTAAAATTAGTTTCAAATTTCTTTTTTCATTTCGAGATTTTAAATTGCATTGATATTTATGCATGGACAATTTGTTGGACTTTATATTGATATACATTTATTTTTAAAATTAGTTTGAATTTGACTCAAAATTTTGGGATTAAAAACAGTTCAGACCGCACCGAAATATGCAAATTTTCGTATAATTTTTTAACCGTGACCACAATATGGGCTGTAATGCTAACAAAAAGAATATGGGCTCCAAAAAAACCTTAAAATTAGCAAATGGGCTGTAAATTATTACAAATAATGGCATATGGGTTGTATGTTGTTTTCCATAGATTTGAGGTTTTCCTAAAAAAAGGTTGACCCACAACCAGTGAGTGTTGGATGTCCATCCAATGGTCGTCGTGCTTCTTCAATCTTTGCTGGTCATGCTCCAGCCGCTCGAAACAAGCACCGGCGAGACTGCCTGCTCCCTCCTCCTGCGGTCGGCTCTGCTGCCGCGCAGGCCTCACTGCCCCACCATACTCCCATCGCTAGCCTAGCCATCCCTCTACTCACCCACACCTGATGTTATTCTCCGGCTACGGCAGACGAACCAGCAAACTCTCATACATTCGTACTCCCCTCCACGTGGGAAACAACTGCCGAGTCTTCCCTGGCTCCGTGTCATTCCCTTCCTAGGCCTCGCCGTCGTCGACCGCCTGGTTTTTTCGGCGCGGCGTGGTCAACATGGTCAATGATTGGCATGTATCTGAAGTGGACTGTATGTGGAGAGGCTGACAGCTGGGTCCACGGACGCACGCAAGGAAAATCCTCCTTATTACGCGCAAAATAATGATTCCTCCCCCTGACATCTGGGACCCACTGAAAGGGCCTCTATATTTCGGAGAAAAACGTTCCCGCCGCTGACAGCTCGGACCCTCCAGCATATCTTCGCACGCAAGGAAGTGCCTCCTTATTACACACAAAAATGAATACTCCCCTTGCTAGCTGGGACCCAACATAGTGGGAGGCTGACTTGTGGGCCTACTAAGTTTACGGGGACGGAGGGCTTTGTCAACTTAGTCAATATGAAGGATTCTAGCTTCAGTGACCGTACGATATCCATCCAATATGGTCGTAGTGCTCCTTCAACCTCTGGTCTTCTTGCTCCAGCCGCCCAAAGCAGCATCGGTCGTGCCGCCTGCTCCTGCCTCCCGTGGCCGGCTGTGCTGCCGCGGAGGCCTCACCGCCCCCTACTACTCCCACCTCTAGCCAGGCCATCCCTCCACTCACCCACACCCCCTGCTATTCTGCAGTGACGGCAGCCTCACACCGCAGCCGAACCAGTGAGCCCTCACTCCTCTCCGCGTGGGCATCCACTGCCGCGTCTTCCCCGGCTCCGCATCGTCCTCGGCTCCGCATCGTCCCCTTCCTAGGCCTCGCCGTCGTCCACCGCCTTGGTGCTCTCAGCACGGCATGGTCAATATGGTCAACGACCGACTTCCATCGAAAGAGTACTGTACGTGGAGAGGATGACAACTGGGTCCACGGCTGCAGCAAGAAAGTGCGTCCTTATTATGCGGAAATAATGATTCCTCCACCTGATAGCAGGGACCCACCAGACGGGCCACCGTATTTTGCGAAAAACGTTTCCCCTGACTGCTGGGACCTACCAGCTACATCTTCACATGCAAGAAAGTGCATCCATATTACGGGTAAAAAAACGATTCACCCCCTGACTGCTGGGACCCACCAGCTACATCTTTGCAAGCAAGAAAGTGCCTGGCAGTCGGGACCCATCTAGTCGAAGCATACATACCCCTGTCATTCTGGTCGCGAACGTGTACGTACATACTGGTCGATGTAAAGGCGCGCACGTATCCTAGTAGAGGCGCGCACGTAGCATGTACACATACATACAGCGGCCAGGATGCAAAGTAAATACGGCCACGTACATACATACGTGCGGGGTCTCGAACGCCTACTCGCGCATACGTACGGCCAGGGCTCGTATACATGGCTGGGTCGGAATGAAGAAACTGCGTCGTCGTCGTGTTTAAGGGGAGGCAACGGAATGCGTCGTGTTCATCGGGAGGCAACGGAACGCGTGTTGTTCATTGGGAGCCAAGCGGCGGCTTGGACGGAACAACCAATGGAAACGAGGCCTGGCGTACCACAGAGCAGAGGAAACGGCTTTGTGTTTGACCGGCCACGATCGAAACGGGATCCTGTTCATCGGGAGGGGTCTGGCGTACTGCAAAACGGAGGAAGTAGACTTCTGTTAGACCTCCTACGGTCGAAACGGGGTCCTGCTGATCGGGAGGGGTGTGGCGTACCGCAAAACGGAGGAAACGAACTTGTGTTGGAGCGCTACGGTCGAAACGGAGGGTCCTGTTCATCAGGGGGGGTTTGGCGTACCACAAAACGGGACTGCACGGGATACGGTTGATCTCCACCGTCGACCTCCTCCAGCCTCCACAGGCTACTGTTCATCCACCGTCGTCATCCTCCAGCCTGCACCTGCAACTGTTCATCCACGGGCTCCTGTACATCCAGCCTCCACCACTCCTCCACCAGCTATTGTTCAACCAGCCCTCTCCATGGGGTCCTGTTCAACCACCCCTCCACGAGCTACTGTTCATGCAGCCCTTCACAGACTATTGTTCAACCAGCCCTTCACGGGGTCGTCCTGTTCATCCAGCCCTCTGCGGGGTCCTGTTCATCCACCACCCAACCGACTCGATTGGGGTACGGTTCATCCAGAGGCAACACCACGGGGTCCTCTTCATCCACTCCCATCGGGAACTGTTCATCCAACCCCCCCCCCCAACACCGCTCACTTTTCATCAAGAGAAGGAGGCAGCAGGGTTCGGTCGGCTTCAGTTAGCAGCAGTAGCGAAAAAATCACTCGGGTTCATTTAACAGCAAGGGATCGATCGCTCGGGTTCGGTAACGTAGCTAGTGCAATCACTCGGGTTCAGTTAGAGCCCAACGTCTCGCTCGGGTTCAGTTAGAGCCCAATGCCTCGCACACACGCGTGTACATGTACGAGAGAAACGCGCATTGCTCGGCCCCCGACCACCCACCGTAACCGGGAACTCCCCAAAAAAATTCTCGCCCTCGCTTATACCATGGTTTTTTCCGTCATGGACGGTCCAAAGAATGTCATGCAGCTGCATCTCCGGCCCGCCCATGACGAAAAGCCCATTTTCTGTCATATTTTTTTATCATAGAAGTAGGAGCCCGCCACATCTATGATGATACCGGGTTTTTTCAAAATTATCGTTATAGAAGTGTCATAAGCATGAAAGAAAAAAAAATTCGTTCGACCTAAAATGTCACGGACATGTCTTTTTTTTGTAGTGTTGCCGTGTGTGGCCGGATGGCCCTCGGCAAATAGTGCCTTTGCCGAGTATGGCCTGTTTGCCGAGCAATACTGTTGGCATTGTCGTGTGTTTGCTGACTTATTCCCTTTGCGAGTGTTACTCTCGGCATTCTTTACTTGCCGAGTGCCCGTGTTTTGGCTGTAAAAATAAGAAGTAGTACACCTTGTTCATTGTTGATTCTGCTTGAAAATATATGTCCATCTAAAACATGCACCCACCTTTCATGTTTGAACGTTCACGCGAAAACCCTGTTCAAAGAAAACGTCCGAATTATGTTGTTCACCTCTCATACACCCAAGTTCTTGTACAAGATGCTACATCATATATGTTTAATCACAAAAGCCTACGATTTATTTCTACCTCAAAGGTAAACTTCCTGTACAGGGTGAATTACTAGCTCAGGCTGCTTGTTAATTACGGACGCTTTAACCAACTAACGAGTCTACAAATATGACTCAAAATATTAAGATGAAAGTAGTAATATTGTACTGCTTGCTTGCAGGGCAAAGTGATTAGGACCAACAGTGTGGAGTACATGCCATTCTTCCTGCCGCTGGTGAACTTCCTCAGCGGCTGCTGCTGGACAGGCTATGCGCTCATAAGTTTCACATCTATGTAACGGTATGTACATACACATATACATACACATCAGAATAAGAAGTCGCAAACCCAGCCAGAAATACAATCAAGAATTCCTTAGCGTGGATCTTTCTAACAGTTATGTCCTCTTTAAATTCTTTGCAGATCCCCAATGACCTCGGTACAATCTTCGGCCTCATCCAGCTGATCCTCTAGTTTTGCTACTACAGATTGACCCCCAAGAAGGGCAAGAACGTCGAACTGCCCACCGTCATCACCAAAAACATCATTACCAGCGGCAACATGTCCGTCACCATCGAGAAATAAGTTGGCTTCATTTTTAGTCTGTAATGGACTTTGAATTCATATTGCTTGTATTCTAACTGCTATAAGATAAAAGCAAATGGAAGCATTGGTCCGGATTTGGTCTCCTCCAAAATCTCACAATTGTTAAATTTGGAGAAAGCGAAGGATATTATACCAAAATTACCAAGTGGTGAAGAAGTGATATCTCGGAGGAAATATATATAGAGAGAGAGCTGTACATATCACATCACAGTGGCACAGAGCTCGCTCATTTTTCATGCATATATCTCCTTGTCATGCATATATCTGCTCATTTTTTTATGCGTGCATCTCCTTGTCATGCATATATATCTGATCTGCATGAATCTCCCATCCCGTATGGCCAGCCGTTGTGGACTGTGCAGGTCAAAAGCATATGACACATGCATGCTTGAGGTGCCCTATTGGTAGATCGTTTTTCCATCTAACAAAGTTCTGGTGCTCACACTGTGTAGTGAAGCTTCTAAAGCATAGACGGTTAGCTGTTTCGTATCAAAACTGCCATGGCAGATTCGTATCAAAACTTGCCACGATGAATTCATGTAAACTAAATTTGCCATGATTTATAAACTAAATTTGCCACGAACCAATAAACTGAATTTGCCATGACTTGTAAACTAAATTTGCCATGAACCAATAAACTAAATTTGCCATGATCAGTAAACTACTTTTTCCATGGTGAATAAACTAAATTTGCCATTATTAACAAACTAAATTTGTTGTGGTTAAGCTAGAAAAAAGCACAAAGACTTATTAACAAAGTTCAAAATCAAGTATGAACAAGAAAAATTGCCATGGCAGATTCGTATCAAGAATTGCCGTGTTTTGAATGATGAATTTAGCCCGTGTAAAAGAACACAAAAAGTTGGAATCAAGTATGAACGAGAAACTTACCATGGCAGAATTGTATCAAAAATTGTCGTGTTTTTTAAATAAAATTTTACATGAAATTTGCAAAGAATGTGAAGTAATAAAAAATTGATCAAATGTTGCCATGGCAAATGCATGTTTCATTTTGCAATGTTAGTTTCAACGAAAATGCCATCTTTTGCGTAATAAAATTGTCGTGTATGTGAAAATAACACAAACAAAATGATCAAAAACAAATTCCCATGGCAAGTGCAAAGTCAAAATGCCATGGCACATGGAGTAATAATGTTGTGGTACATGAAAAAAAAGATAGATTTGCCATGTTATATGAATTAAATTTGCCACGATAGTAACGTTGAAATTGCCATGTAGTTAGTGAGTAGCATGCCAAATTGTTAAGTAGGAAAATGTACATACATATGGGTGAGTTGCCATCTACCATGAAACGAACAGGGCAAAATTAGGCTGATTGAATAGGGGGGAGTTGCCATGTCTATATTTAGTACCATTACAGAATGATGGGTTGTGGTTGGCATGAAGATGGCAAACATGGCAAAAAAAACACAGTTCAACCATGGCAACTGATGGGTTATGGATCTGATGAAGTTGCCAAGCATTTGGTACAGTAGCATACCAATTGCTTGGTACTTGTTAACATGCATAACAAACATGAAACATGGCAAATTTCAGGCTTTTATAGAGAGGGATTTGCCATGTATTTACTCAGAAATTTGAAAAAAAAGGATGTGTTGTGGTTTGAAAAACATGGCAAACAACGCAAGTTTTTGCAGTCCCACACATAGGGCAAGTTGCCATCTATTTATTCAGTAGAATGGCAAAATGATGAAAGGGAAAATGTAAATGCATTAACTGCTGTACCGTATGGCATATCAGAACACATGGCAATTTTCAGCACCGAACAGTAGGATAGTTGCCATGTATTTATTTAGAAGCATGGAAAATTGATAAGAAGTGGAATTGTAGACACATTAACATCAGTATGAAATGGCAGATCACAAAAAAACACATATTTCAGCTACAATTTTTTGTGAGCATGCATACATATGAAAGATAATGAGTAGAATTAGCCATTTTTATAATAAAATTTGCCATGGAAACAACCATTCTCACACCGGGGCAGGAAATTAAAACATTCAGTAGGAAAAAGGTGAGCAAAAAGGGGAAATCAAAAACGCAGGGGGGATGGGGGGACCTGTGTGGCACAATCATGAAGCGGTGACACCCACGAGAACAGGGTGGTGCCGGGAGGAGCTTCATGCACGATGGGGACAAAATTCGCCGGAGAATGGACTTCCTCGAGCCGCCACCATGCTTGTACTTCTGCCATGGAGTAAAAATTATCAAAAAAGACCATATGCAATAACTATTTTTCCATGTAGTGTACAAAAAGCGTAAAAATGATCAAAAAATGCCATATGTGCTAAATAACACAAAAAAGATCAAAAAATTGTCATATTTTGCGTAGTAAATTTGCCGTGTATGTGTATGGAAAAACAAAAAACATTTTTTTTCAAAAAATCCGTGGCAAGTGCATATTCAAAAATGACGTGCTACTTTTATCAATTTTGCCATGCTTTGTGAAAGAACAAATTGTGAAGAATGTGAAGTGCTGCAAAAAAGTTGATCAAAATTGCTATGGCAAACAATGAATATTCTATTTTTGCCCTGGTATTTTTGACCAAAAAAATTGCCATGTTTGAGAATAATAACACAAAAAACAAAATGATTCAAAATTGCCATGGCAAATGCATATTCAAATTTGCCATGCTATTTTTATAAAAATTGCCAACTCTTGACCAAACAAATTGCCACATATTTGAATAGTAACACAAAAAACAAAATAATTCAAAGATTGCCATGTTTCTTAAAGTAATTAACCATGGTAAATACATGTATAACATTCAACTTTGAGTGGAGAAGAGGGCGCTGAAAAACTACACTAGAAGAAGATTGAAAAATACAGTACTCAAAACAGAAAAAATGTCATGGTCCATGAAATTACGTTGCCATGCTCCATTAGCTTGGTCAAGTGATGTTATTCCCAAATAATTTGCGGAGGGATGAGTTCCAAACAATTCTGCCATGGCAACTACTATATATTTTTGCCATGGAAAATACTCCAGAATTTTGACATGGCAGAAGCTCATTGCAACTCTGTCCCATGGCAATTATTCGTAGCAAATTCGGCCATGGCAACTACTATACAATTTTGCCATGGCAATTACTCCAGAAATTTGCCATGGCAACAACTCATAGCAATTCTGCCCCATCAGAACTACTCATAACGGAAACTGCCATGGCAACTATTGATCCAACATTCAGTTTGCCATGTTACTCTAAATATGTTTGACATGTTGTATAAAATTTCAGAATTTGCCATGCTTTACGAAAATGTCGTGTGTTCCGATAAAGACAATCCTACATTTGCCATGTGACCAAACAAATCGTGGGAAAAATTTGTACATGATACATGGAATTTGCCATGGCAAACACATTCTCTAGCATCTATTCAACAATGTATGAATTTACTATGTGATGCTACAGAAAAATTGCCATGGTTATGTTAATTTGAACATTGGATTGATGATAAAAACAAATTTGCCATGGCAAAAACATTCGGTATAATCTATTTCAGCTCATGTGAATTGTCATAAGATCCTGTGCATAAATTGCCATCATGTGGACTAGTCATATACACGAATTCTGCTATTCCCAGCAAGAGCCAAATGGACCAGCGACTCACTGGCGTGAACGGGCATGGCCACGACCTCCTCCTCCATGGGGTGGCCAGACGTGACGCCGGTGACGGGATCCACGATGAGGACGAACCTCGTCGTAGAATGGACGCGGAGGAAGGGAATCGACGGAGGCCAGGCTCCTCCAGCGTTGTGTGGTGGGACCTATTGCTCACCGCTGCCGTGGCCTCCCCCGCCACCACCTGCCTCGCCAGGCGCTTCCATGGTGTTGCCGAGGAGAACTCACTATCGAGCCTCCTTCTCCTGCGGTCCATCTCGAGCTCGATGGGCAGCTCCTCTCCCGCCGCCGCTCAACCCATCGCGCACGTGCACTCCTCCTGTGGTAGCTCCTCTTCACCGTCGCCGCCACCGCCATTCCTCTCTCGCTGCAGCTCCTCCCCCGTTGCGCACAGGCACTCCCCTGCGGCAGCTCCTCTTCACCGTCGCGGCCGCTGCCATTCCTCTCCCTGCAGCGGTTCCTCCCCGCCACGGCTACTCCGTCGTGGCTCCTCCCAGCCGCAGCCCAATCCCGCCGCGGCTCCTCCATCGCGCAGCGAGCGCGCCCTTCCTCCTCCGCTGCGCCTTCCATCGCCGTCGGCCGGATCCACCTCCTATTCGCCACCGCTTAGGGCCTCCGCCCGCCACCACTCGGGACCTCCGCTTGCCGTCGCCCGAGGCCTCCGTCCACCTCCGTTCGGGTTCCACGCCCGCCATCGCCAGGGGCCTCCACCCGCCACCGCCAGGGGCCTCCGCCCGCCTCCGCTCGGGCCTGCCGGCCGCCACCGCCCGGGCCATATTGTGTGTGATGTGCGGGTAGGTGGGGAAGAAGGTGAGGCGGAGTGCGGAAAGAAGAACGGGACTGAGGACGTGCGGCACAGTTTGTCCACGCCCGGACGAGGCTGTGGGATGACGTGGAACGTAAAGTGCTTCAGGAATCGTGCAAAATGATTCAACAACAGATGACGCGTGTGGGCGGGATGCTACACACCATACGTGTGGGCGTTAATATTTTCGTTTCTTTAACCGCACAGGAGTACACAGCCAATTTATTGTTCTTGTCATTAGTTTACATATATGTTCATGTCTTTGTCCGTATGGGACTACAATTAGGCTCCGACTAGGCTAGTATATATTCTCGTCCCGAATCCCCAATTCCCTCTTAAATACGGACACTCATATTCCTTCCCGCAAGCAACATCGTGACAAACAAGTGATATACAGGCAGCAAAATAGAGAACTAAAGATGGACGCCACACAAAAGTTACATCATATCTAACTGTGATAGTGTTGACACCAAATTTTGGCATGATCAAAAACATAATTAAGATGGCGTCAAATGAAAAAGTGATCAAAGTGAAAAAGTTTTGTATCTTCAATTGGAGAAACTTTGATATTTGGGCCATAGGCATCCGATCTCATCTCTAAGGCTGAAGTGGTGTTAGAGGTACTGAGATTTTGTATTCAGAACACTATTCGGGTGATTACGCCCCCAAGACGGCCTCATATGGAAAAATTATCTAAACAAATTGTCTTCCTCTCGTTGCAGCGGTCGGTTTTGATATAAAGATTGTACCAATCCGAGGTCGTATGCAAAAGTTAAAGGCTGCACAGCGCAACCCTCCAGTGAGCAAAATATGACGCCCGGAACCAGACACACATGTGAGTATGTCTCATGAGACGCGTGAGTTATTCAACCTTTGCCGGCTGAATGAAGCTTGCCGGCCAAGTAAAAAGCTTGCCGGCACAATAAAAGCTTGCCGGCATAGAAAGCTTGTCGGCCTGGAAGCTTGCCGGTGTGAAAGCTCGCTGGGGTGAAACCTTGCCTGGAAGCTTGCCGGTGTGAAAGCTTGCCGGGTGGAAATCTTGCCGGGGTGGAAATCTTGCCTGCATGGAAAGCTTGCCGGAAAAGTGGAGGCTGTCAAAGACAATCCGACCAGAAGTTGGGAATAGGCTTGAAAGATTATTCAGATGAACTTGGATGGAAAAGTGTTCTACATGGAAGTTGTGCGTATAATCGAAACGGTCAACTTTGCTTTTGGAGTCATCATCATCGGAGATAGTATACGGCCTGGAAAGTTGTTACAAGACTCGGACAGTTCAGAAAACTGCATAATTGAATCCGACCCACAATTAAAGATGGGCCCTAAAAGTCATAAAAATTGCCTTAAAAGGAGAAGTGACACACGTTGTATTATGCAGATCATCGAGACGGACAAGTTTTATGTTGAACTCGACTCCATCCAAGATAGTATACGATTTCTACAGCCCGCGCAAGAAGCATGACAGAAGTATGAGACAGTTTCGGGCTGAATCCGAATTGGATTGAAACTAGAACTGTAGGACGTGAATTGATATAATTTTCTTGTAAGGAAAGCCTAGATGAATCCTTTACTTGTACGGGAAGTCCAGCCGCCTCGTATATATGTTAGGGGCGACGACCGATTGGAACAACACACAATCGATCAATTCATCTACCATTTTTTTATCTTTTATCTTTTCTCCTTAACCCCAGTTCTTCTTTCTCGTTCTTCGTCTGTTCTTTTTGTTGCAGGGCGGCGAACCTCGAGGCCCTAGGGGCGATCAGGTCGACCTAGGACAGCGTATAGCCGCCGCGCACCGTGACGGGGTCCCTCCCGGGCGTGTGGGGTATCGGGTCTACAAAAGCACCCGCCGGATTGCTTGCGTACCGTGCTTCCGGACGGGTCTCTCCTTCGACGTGAGCTGCGATGCATCATCCTCGGCGTCGAGGATATACGGTGATGTGTTCATGTGCGAACAGATAGTACATGGTTACCACTTACGAGCGTGAAAAACCTGAAACCTCGTAACAAGGATGCCTACCTACTAAATGGAAGAAGCAAACCAGCCGCAACGTACATACGTTGCGATTTGCTATCAGCAAAGACTAAGCATGTATCCAATCCAACAGGGACGTAGCTAAGCTATAGCTAGCACCAGCGATATATATACCAGCCGACGATGAGCATGTCTTTCATATCATGTGCTGCGTGGCGGGCGGCACGATGGAGCCGTCGCTGCGGCCCTGCTGCTTCTGTAGCTCCACGTTGGCGTGCCATCCGATGTCCATGACGAAGCCCCGGTTGCGGAGCTCGCGGTACTCCTGGCAGATAGCGCAATACTCGAGCCAGCAGAAGTGGACGCAGCAGTCCGGGCAGGGGGTCTCCTGGAGCCCGTACTGGGCGCGCATCTTGGTGCGGTACACGCAGGAGTAGATCCACTGGCACTGCCACCCCGACAGCACCCCTATCGCCATGTACAGGGCCGCGCCGGCGCCGCTTGACGTCGCCCCCTTGTCCAGGATCTCCGCCATCCGCCCCACCGCGATGCACGGGCAGCACCACCCCAGCAAGCAGACGCCATGGTCGTCGGCGCAGTCGAACAAGCCCGTTGACCAGGGGGTGGTTCCGGGCTCCATGGTGGCTGCTGGCATGCTCGTTCCGGCCGACGGGCTCCTATAGCTATCCGGCCACCGGTGGACGATGGGCAAGCGGGTGGCCTCAGCTAGCGGTATATGTTGGTTCCCACGATTTATTAGCACTAAAAAAATTAGCGTGCACTATTATTAGCTGGACTCGCAAAAATAAGTGGCACATGATTTCCATGTTCCATCTCCCCATAAAAATAGTAATACGTACTATAAGGAAAAGAAAATACTCTTGAAATGTGCCCCCTATGGGCTATGAAAATAATAGGACAATTCCATGACCGACTTCATTTTCTTATGGTGAATTGGAGCGGCGCCACATTCGGGATGATGACTAGTACGTCTGATGTGCGGACATGCCAATGAGTCGTTATTTCAGGCCTTCATACAATGTGATCGTGCATGCGCTGTTACTTTCGAATGCTGCGAAG
The DNA here is from genome assembly GCF_018294505.1 of Triticum aestivum. Classification (NCBI taxonomy): domain Eukaryota; kingdom Viridiplantae; phylum Streptophyta; class Magnoliopsida; order Poales; family Poaceae; genus Triticum; species Triticum aestivum. The sequence continues at coordinate 36,113,822 of NC_057798.1, read as the reverse complement.
GAATTCTTTCAAGTCAAGTTGCCTAAACTTCATCCAGCCACTTGGACTAGGGATTTGCTATAGCAGGCTATGCCAAATAGCGGCGGATCCCTCGCACTTTGGCTTCGCTATCACGGGATCTGCCTCGTCTCTTGTGGCCTTAGGGCCATTGATGCGCGGTGGATCCTATCCTTTGTCGTTGAGAGGGCTTATGCTTCATTTTAGGTGTTTTTTTGTTCTGTTTGGTGTTTGTATCCTGCTTTACATAGAGGTGACAACGGCATCTAACAACTAACTACCAGGAATGCCAATAAAATTAATTGCCGCATTACATAGAGGTGATGTCAACACACTACTTTGGGCAAATCCTTATGCCCACGCCCTAACAACCCTTCACGTGTTGGAGCTCTGCTGCCTTCTTTTCTTCTCTGCCCTAATTATCTATCAGAGTTTCCAGTGGTATCCTCCGCCTGCCAGGTAATGAACATGCAACCAAATGATTCAAAAGAAATGTGTATTACAATATATATGCCCGACCAACATATGAAGAATCCTGACAACAAGATATGTATCTGAGACAAACACAATGCCACATGTAGTTCATCAGGAAACAAAAAACACTCTTAATTATGATATAAGCTACAAATAGGAGTGTTCCCATGAGAACTGCAAAGGGATCCCCAACAATGCCTCTGTTAAATTTTCCTTGAAATCGCCCTACCCCTTTGTTGTTGTTCATTTCTTTATTTGTCTTGGATACCATGGGAGAGATCCCGATGCGGAGTACCAAAGAGAAAAAGACATTGAATGCTTATAAGAGCTCAAGGAAGGACGAACAGGGACATCATCGAAGTATGTCTTCTCCAAGGTAGAGGATCTCAACATTGAGGAGCTAGGAGCATTTCCAATTTCTCCCGCGAGTACAGACACAAATTTCACATCGGTTTTGATATGAGCATACCAGCACATGTGGGCCACCACCATGATATCCATTACGGCATTATCACTATCTCAATAAATATACTTCTCATCCCAAATAATTCTAGATCATGTCCACTTTGATTGTGCCAACGACAATGAGGAGATCGTCTGTGACTAGGGTCAACGATGAGGCGAAGATGGAAAGGATTGTGTTGCTCAAAAGTAGAGGTGGCCCATTTAGGGACCACTTAGTAGTAGTGCAGGTCTTACACCCCTGCGCTACTGCCACCCCTGCGCTACTACTACTGCATAACCCCGGGGCACGACGGGGACCACTTAGTGGTAGTACATATTTTAGACCCCTGCGCTACTGCCACCCCTGCGCTACAACTATGACTTACCTGTAGCGCACAGTTTGCACCCGCGCTACTACTAAGTAGTAGTAGCGTGGGTCAAATAAGGGGCGCCACTACTAAGTGGTTACGTACCTATAGGGTTTTCCCTAATAGTGGATCTTCTTGATGATCTGGATGTTGATTGGAAGAAAGGCTTGTTAAAACTTCACAATATTCATTGTTGTGGTGGAAGACTTAATAAATTCACCTCGCCCTTGAGGGAGGGTCACTCTTGGACAGGACATGATACAAAGGTGTCGGGCACCGTGCCCCAATGCCACCGCCTACCAAGCTAACCAAAGATGACGAAGGATAACCGCTTGGAGAGGACGTAGAACTCCAAGAAGAAACGAGGAGGGGTGAGACGGACATGACTGAGCAGTGACTCCAAGATAGTGCCTCCTAGAAGGGGACGCCCATGGATATCCGCCACCGCCCGATCCGTATGTCATGTTTTCACATGGAGTCACATGCGAGGGGCCGAGAGCATCGCCACGGCGCCTTCATGAAGGATACGACATCCACGGCCGCCACCGCTGTCGACCAGTACAAGCACTGGGGAAGTGATGAACTCCGGCGCTCGCACCCCTCCGACATACCCTAGCTCTGCCAACCAGCCACACCCAAGCCCCCCCCCCCACACACACACAAGGCCATGGTTGCCCGCCCACACCCGAGACGTAGGTTCGGCCCACAAACGCCACGCCTCTCATCGCATGGTCCGCCGCCCAACATACAGACACCCCCAAGATCATCCAAAAGGATCAGCTTTGGACCAAGGGGACACCCTAGACCGACAAACCGTAGAATGTGTACCGCCTTGAAGATCGCCGATGCTACAGCCGCCCGAACGCGTCCAGGGAAAGGCGGAGGTGGGGGAGCAGACGCATCCAGATCAGCATACCCTGTGCTGGTGACGGGGGCCCGAGCACGTCGGCGGCGCCCATCCCTCCAGCCAAATCTCTCCCCCCAGACACACCCCCGGGCCGCCCCGCCTCGGCGTCTAGTGCAGAGCCACCCAAGGCCACCGACAAAGCCCCATCCACCGACAAGGAGGGCCCGTCAGGACGGCCACCAACCCCCGAGGAAGCTTACCGAGGAGTCCAACCGTGTTGTCGCCGCCATCCGGCCGACGGGACGCCTAGAAACCGTGCAACCTGCCCACCTGCCACCGCCGCCATGGCCACGGCAGAGGCGGACGCCCGCAGCTCGTGTCGCTCCCGGCCCGCTGGAGCCCACCGCGCCCCACCACGCCTCAGCTCTTCACACCACCCCTCGCCCTACTGTCGTCGCCGCGCTGCCGCTCGATCTTGGAACCCGCATCCGTCGGCCCGGGCGGGGGAAGTAGGAACACCCCGCTGATACCCGCGCTGACAGGGCTTAGCCCACCAGCACGTCTGGGGGGCGGCGAGGGGAGGGAGGCGTGAGGAGGAGGGCCCAGGCCGGTGCTAGGGCCCCCCGCCCCGGCGCTCGCAGGAGCGTCGCAGGAGGGGAGGGAGCACTATGTATATTTGTATACATGCAAGTAGGGTACACATACTATCTTATATCTTATTTCTTACACCCCATGCAGTAGGCACTATTAATTCTTTTTTTTTACTGGTAGTAGGCTCTATTAACTCAATGTATCAATTCAGTACAATGTACAGATTTATGCTCCACGTACTCCCTCCATTCTATAGTTCTTGTCGTGGTTCTATTTGAAACTTGAACACAAGAAATATGAAACGAGGGACTACTAATCTACTCCCTCCGTTCCTAAATGTAAGTCTTTTTAGAGATTCCACTATAAACTACATACGGATGTATATAGACATATTTTAGAGTGTAGATTCACTCATTTTGCTCCGTATGTAGTCCATAGTGAAATCTCTAAAAAGACTTATATTTAGGAACGGAGGGAGTAATATGATACCCCGCATGCTGTTGGGGAATTACTTGTGCAGGGAACATAATTTTGTATATATCACTACTTTTTTCACAAGTGTTAGTTTATGTTGTATTCATTGCATCGCATGCGTATTTTGCTAGCGCGACCTGGTTTTGCAATAGTTTGTGACCAATAGTGTGCACAATTTACACAAATTCATAGACCACGGTTGCTTTTTACTCTTAAAATTTCCGGATTAGAAAAATATATTAAATGGGCAACTTTTATGAATGCTGACGCAAGAATGCATGTGGTGGCGGATATGCCAAAACATTTTTTTTTCTCTGCGTGTGGACACAAATGTCACTCACGACTTGACGAGGCACAAGAGAAGATAAACCCAAGGGGAGTCCGTTTCCACTTCCTCTCGGATCGGATGTCTGTACGTACAGTCCGACCTCACACTACCAAAAACAGAAATTTTCCTGTGGGCTGGAAACCGACAGGAAAAGGCTGCAAACCGACAGGAATAATATTTCCTGTCGGCCAACTGTCAGGAAAATCCGACAGGCATAGCTTGACAGGGAAATTACACTATGTCTGTCGGCCGGCCGACAGAAGCATTTTTCCTGACGGCCATTTCTGACGGTGACCGACAGGAAAATACTTTTTTTCAGCTTTAGGTTTGCCAGGGTTATGGGTCATTCCTGTCGGTCACAACCGACAGGAATTTTGTTTCTATTTCGCTGTGACTTCAAGGCCGACAGGAATATGCTTGCATTTCGCTGTGAGTTAGTGTCCGACAGGAATTAGCATGCATTTCACTATCAGTTCATGCCCGACAGGAATTACTGTGACACAGCAAGAGCATATTTACACTGTATCTAATCATCAATACAAATCATAATCATTAGATACATCCATCAGCCACAGTCACAAATTGGAAGGATAAGCTTCAATTTTGCACATCCAAAGCATCAGAAGCAATGTACATAACACTTCTCAGAGACAACAAAAGATAAATTGTTCAGTTCGCAAGCATAAGCTTCAGCTTTGCATATCCAAAGCATTATAAGCAAATTATATCACAGTTCATCTAAAGTCTTGCAACTACCAAAATGTTATCTTGTTGTCAACACCACCATTAGTTCTAAAGTCTTGCAACTACCAAAATGTTGCTTTGTTGCCAACACCACCATTAGTTAAAAAGTCTAGCTCTAAGTCAACAAAAGGCACTGCCAACGTTAGTTGTGCAAAGGTTAGTTGCGTCGATGGCCTGGTCACTGGTATTCCCACTGGAGTTGTCAGCACCACCATTTGTACCCAAATCATCATCACCAGTGTTGTCATCGGCGGCTTGGGGTCTCATATGAGATGAATTAGGTGTCCCCTACATAAGAGCATTAATTTAGACACACCAGGAGATAATCTGGATATGTTCCTTAGTTGGTAAAGTAATTGGATATCATAATTTCATAATGCGCAGATTGTTTCAGGAACCATGCAAAGTGGTAAGAGACATATAAGATACTAATCAGTCTACTACTTCTGAATCCTGGTCTTCACACGACCTTTTATCATCACTGTTGAGACTGAGAATATACACTATTTTCTAAGTATATATCTTGATATGAGGATGTACAGTCCTGTAGTACAGGAATGACACAAAGGTTAAAATTATTTCTTTAAAATCTTCTCATGGACAGGATTGACATTGTAGCTTAGGGTTGCGTGTCAATTTAATATAATATGAAAAAAGTCAATCCCGAGCAAGCCTAGTTCAAGAAAAATTTAGCTAATGGTTAAGCAAATAGGGTTTGCACAACATTAACTTGGCACGGATCCTTAAGAAAACAGAAATAGATCCAACCGCGCTGAGCATAAGTTTGGGTGCTTTAAGTTCTAAAGTCTCAAGGTTGCAATTGGGAAATGCAGTATGTTGAGAAGTCATGTGCAAAAACTTACATGTGGTTGGGAACTCGCTCCTTGGCGTAGCTCCGCTGGTAGTTCTTTTCCCATCTCCTTAAAAAGGGCCTATGAGAAAAATATGCAGAATTACAATAACTAGTTTTTTTAATCACCAATTTGGAATATGTGGACAAATTTAAAAGTACCACTAGGATTCGTTCATGCATATCCACTTTATGTTGCAGGTTCTCATTATGTCACTGCAGGTTCTCATTATGTCGCTTCAGCTCTTCATTTTCTTGAATAGTTCGTTGATGTGCTGCTGAAGTTGACAGCCTCAATTTCTTTTCCCTAGCCGTTGAGATAACATCAGCCTTCTTGATTGCCCCACCTGCTATTGCTAGTCGCCCATGGGGAATGCCACCTAATGATTCATATAATATTTGCCCATCCAACTCTCGCTGCTATGATTAATACTGATTACATTAATGAGGATCACATAGAGGCCGCAAAGATTTATATCCGGACACTGGCAGACTCGGAGAAGCTTCGCAGGAAAACTGTCGTGCACATGACGGGAATTGGTGGGGAAACATGTACACCTGAAATGCTTCAAGCCATCATTTCGAAAAAATGGTTGCATGGCGGTGTAAGTATTAGCAATAATTTATTAAGTTGGACATGTCATTTACATATAAATTATCTAATAGGTGTATTGCTGTTATGTTATTTTGTAGGTCATCAATTGTTATTGCAACCATATGCAGACCCATAATCCTCGTGCTGACCGTCACATATTATCATCTTGGGTGTCCCACTGGCTTATTCTTCGTGCTGATGGAATGGTTATCAACTCTAAGAGGCATTTTATGGATCATTTCACAAACCAAACTAAAATGGTGTCTAGAGTTACTGAAGAGTATTTCATCAAAGATAAGGTACTTCAGTTTAGTATGATCATTCGTAGTATATCTGTGTGTATACCAACATGAATAAACTTTGTTGTAGGCATACTTTCCTTTTCATGTGGAAGAAAATCATTGGATAACAGTTCTTATGCACAACAAGAAAAAAGAGTTTCAAGTATTAAACTCTACTGGTAAATGCAGCAAAAGAGTTCTTGCAAAGATTGCTAAGCTGGTAAGCTTACAACGGTACATAAAACAATATATATTTCTTCGAAACGTACTTCATATGGATTTCTCAATTTTATTTCAGAGGGCAGAGATAGCTAATGATACAAAGGAGGTGAATGCTCTTATTGAAATGGATCATCATGATGTATCTTCCTGGACAATAAGGGAGTACGATATGCCGTCACAAAAAGACGGGTATGTTGCAATTGTTGAATTAGTTTGTACTTGTATGATCCATCAATAACTGACTTGTGGTTTCTTGCAGAGTCTCTTGTGGTCTTTTCGTGGTGAAATGCGTTCAACACTGGGACGGAGATGATTGGACATTTGAGTTTGATCAAGATGAGGTTAATGCTTCAAGGGGACGCATTCTAGCTGAAATACTTTTTTCAGAATGCAACACGAAGGAAGTAGTGAAAGAGAAGATCCTCAAGATCATGGAGACCAAATGAGTAGAAGGATGGGGTGTTGGCTATTATCTCCACTAAATAAACGTGCCGTTGTCGGTAACTTGATACAATTTACATATTAAGACATATCTTTATTTGCAGTGGTCGGTATTTGCTACAATATCACTCTTATCTGCGGCATGGTTTAGCATGTTTCGCAACTAAATAAATGTGATGTGGTCTGCTACAATATCACTCTTATTTGCAGCATTGTGGGTGATGATTTTTGAACATGTTATATACGCACTTTGTATTATGCACTGTTTGTCATTTTCGCAACTAAATAAATGTGATGTGGTCAGTGCGGGCTGTTGTTTCCGGCCGCTACTTTCTGCCAAAATAATTGAAAAAGTGAAGTTTAAAAAAAAATATGCCCGACCACCGCTGCTGGGCCCATAGTAGCTTACAGAAGCTACCCAAATCAAGCCCAAAGGCGACTCGGGCGGCTGATCGAGCCCACTAGCGGGCCTAGCAGCAGGGTCCAACGGGGCGCACTAGAATAATTGACAAAGGAGTTCGAAAGGAGGGGCGGAGGCAGCTATTTA